>NC_064285.1:34378479-34523626 GCF_019186545.1 Solanum stenotomum | reverse complement strand
ATTGGTTTCATTCTCTTTTGGTTCTTCTTGAGGTTGTTTAGACCCCCCACTAGATGACTCAAGTCTAGTTTTATACGGATAGATATGTTCAAAAAATTCAGCATTATCTGATTCCATTACCGTATTATTATGAATATCTGGATGTTCGGACTTATGAACCAAAAATCAACATGCCTTACTATTTGTGGCATATCCAATGAATACACAATCCACAGTCTTAGGCCCTATTTTCACTCTCTTAGGTATAGGAACCTGGACCTTGGCAAGACACCCCCACACTTTGAAATATTTCAAGTTGGGTTTTCTACCTTTCCATTTCTCATATGGAATAACATGTGTCTTCGTATGAGGTACTCTATTGAGTATTCGATTTGCTGTAAGGATAGCCTCCCCCCACAAGTTTTGTGGTAAACCTGAACTTATAAGTAAGGCATTCATCATTTCCTTTAAAGTTCGGTTTTTTCTTTCTGCAATTCCATTAGATTGTGGAGAGTAAGGAGCAGTAGTTTGATGGATTATTCCATTTTCCAAACATATTTCTGCAAATGGAGATTCATATTCTCCACCTCTATCACTTTTGATCATTTTGATCTTTCTATCAAGCTGATTTTCAACTTCAGTCTTATATTGTCTAAATGCATCTATTGCTTCATCCTTGCCATTTAGCAAATAGACATAACAATATTTAGTGCAATCGTCAATAAAAGTTATGAAATACTTTTTCCCACCACGTGTTGGTGTTGACTTCATGTCACAAATGTCAGTGTGAATCAGTTCTAAGGGATATGAACTCCTTGCAACAGATTTATAAGGATGCTTAGCATACTTAGATTCAACGCAAACTTGACATTTTGATTTATTGCACTCAAATTTAAGCAAAACATTTAAGTTAATCAGTTTTCGCAAGGTTTTGTTATTAACGTGTCCCAAACGTTCATGCCATAAACATTTAGACTCAAGCAAGTAAGAAGAAGCAGAATCTTTATTCATATCAACTGCAATTACATTGAGTTTAAAAAGGCCCTCAGTGAGGTAACCTTTTCCTACATACATCTCATTCTTACTTACTACAACTTTATCAAAAACAAATACACATTTGAATCCATTCTTAGTCAGAACTGGTATAAAAACTAGGTTCTTTCGCAATTTCGAAACATACGAGACCCAGTTCAAAGTCACCACCTTGCCTGATGTCATCTTTAGGAGGATCTTGCCAGTTCCTTCCACCTTTGCAACAGCGGAATTTGCCATAAACAACTTCTCGTCTGTAGGTGCTGGAGTATATGATGAAAATAATTCTTTGTTGGCACAAACATGGCATGAGGCACCAGAATCTATCCACCATTCTCTTGGATTTCCAACCAAGTTGCATTCTGAAAGCATTGCACAAAGATCGTCCATCTCTCCTTTGGATTCAGCCAAATTTGCTTGATCTTTTTTTTTGTCCTTTTTGGGACCCCTACATTCAGTAGCCTTATGACCACGTTTGCCACAGTTGAAGCAGCTTCCATTGAATTTCTTC
This sequence comes from Solanum stenotomum, assembly GCF_019186545.1. Lineage (NCBI taxonomy): Eukaryota > Viridiplantae > Streptophyta > Magnoliopsida > Solanales > Solanaceae > Solanum > Solanum stenotomum. The sequence goes on along the minus strand of NC_064285.1, from coordinate 34,522,104 downwards.
TTAGGAGGATTGCTCTTTGGACCAGATGCTTTCTTTCTTTTCTTTGATTTTGTGGGATCTTCTTCAACAATATTTACTCCAGATATTGCTGAATTACCACGCGATCTCTTTTCTGCGGCCTTGTTATCCTCTTCGATTCTCAGCCTTACCATGAGATCTTCAACAGTCATCTCCTTGCGTTTATGTTTCAAGTAGTTTTTGAAGTCCTTCCACAATGGAGGTAACTTCTCAATAATTGCAGCCACTTGAAACGCATCATTCACAACCAATCCTACATTAAAGATTATGTGAGTATTAAGAATAAACTTAATATTTCCAACATAGGTATTAAATAAATTTATACCTTCAGCAAGGAGATCATGGATTATGACCTGCAATTCTTGAACTTGGGTGACGACGGTCTTACTGTCTATCATCTTATAGTCCAGAAACTTTGCCACAATAAACTTCTTCATTCCGGCATCATCTGTTTTGTACTTCTTTTCTAAAGCATCCCAGAGTTCTTTTGAGGTTTTCATATTACTGTACACATTGTACAGATCATCCTGCAGGCCACTCAAAATATAATTTTTACACAAAAAACCAGAATGTGTCCATGCTTCTGTTACCAAGAATCGTTCTTCAGGCGGAGTTTCATCCGACATAACAGGAACGTTCTCATTAATGAACCTCAGCAGACTCAACGTAGTCAGATAAAAGAACATCTTTTGCTGCCATCTCTTGAAGTCGACTCCAGAAAACTTTGCAGGTTTCTCAGCCGGTGCTAGGGCAGCATTTGAACGATTGTGTGCAACCAATGTTGTTGCAGCACTTATTGTTCCAACATTTACTTGACTTGAATTAGTCATTTTTCTGTCACAAATGGCAGACAAATTTAGTATGTGAAATACTACCAGTAAAGACTAAATCCTTACACAGACTGTTTCTGATTTAACGATAAAGTTTTATGTTCTTTTAATCGTTAACCGAATGAATTTTAAAAATTCAAACAGAGTAGAAAACCATAAAGGTTTTAATCTCCAGAAACCTCAAATACAGAAACTAATAAATTTCTTAAGATTGTTCTCTCCTGTATTCAGGTTAGTCAAAAATACAGAAACAGAAAAAAGATGAAATTGACAGAATGATTTTTAATCCGAGTCCACAGAAACCACTGTGTTTTCTTAAGAAATTTAATCCCCTCACTGTACCCGAGGTTGCAGATTAATTCCTCCCAAGATAAAACGGATTAACCTGTTAAAGAAGTAGCGGTACCTCAAACTTCAATAACTTCAGCGAACGCAAGAACAGCAACAAGAGCACACACAGACTCAGTCGATCGACAATTTTATTTATGTAAGAAAATGTATGTAGAGAGGGAAAATTTCAGTGTTTGAAAAAATGAAAAAGACCTCTTATTTATAGCCATTTGCAGCAAGGAACACGTCTGTTCAGACCCGTTTTTTTCCAGAACATTGTGTCCTTTGGGAAAAGTAACGACTTTTCGGAAGGAATACCGTTTGGTAAAAGTAACGACTTTTTAGAAGGATTACCGTTACACGTGAATTTTAAATAAATTCAGTTGCGCCAAATTAATTATGTTATTTAATTAACATTCTGAATTAATTTATAAGAGAAAGGAAATGATTTAACAAGATTGATTAAATAAATTTTGTCTAAAAATATTATCAATCAAATCCAAATCCGAAGCCGAGGCCGAGCGAGCGAGGACGACGGCGCGAGGGGGTACCTTCTTCTTAACCCTTTAAGAACTAAAGGAAGTGTTTCCTAATATAAGGACAACAATTTTCTTTCTTCTACCGATATGGTAAAAATGACCTTTCATTTGCACTTTTGCAATGATGACTTTTCATTTTCCCTCCAAAATTGGTTCCCCCTTTTTCATTGGTTCTTCCACTTTCCATTTTCTCATTTTTATTTCCCATTCACACCTTGCTAAACCCAACATCAAGCACACACAAAAAATTGGGATGCTCTTTATGCTACGATTAAGGTTATATTTACCTATTGAATGCCTATTGGGATTATTCCAATCATTCAAGTTACAGAAATGACATATGAAAGTTACTTTCATTTGTTTTGATTTAAATAAGGCATTTACATTTGATCCATATCCCGGAATATACTTGTTATTTATTAGCACGACATAAATGGTCCTTTAAATTTGGGATGGATGGGATTTAAAGTAGTCCTATAAATATATATATGTTTATACATTTCAAAACTAAACATTTTTAATCTAACACTGACGATAATTAGAAGTAAGAATTAGGAAAAATGAGCTTGTCACATTTCTTAATAGGTGTGGTTTGAGTTCAAGAAAAGAATGGAATTTTGATGAATCTAATATTAGGTAACACCTACCCTTGAAAAAGCCTAGTAAATTCTAATTGTGGTATGACGTAACGTAACCCTCATTCCAAAGGCTTCTTAGCAGGCCAAGTAATTAATAGATTGATTCCTCTTGCTAGTATACATACTATTACTATTATTACAAAAGGCTAAGGTTCATATATCATCACTAAAATTTGAGGTTTTGTCCCAACATAACATGACATTGTACCTTTATTTCATTTCAGGACAGGTAACTACTCCAATATATCATATATAATTTTTGGAACGTACATACATATATAATTATAACTGTAATTGATGTATAATGGCAGTAATGGTGATGCGGGTTAATCAAGATTGCCCTTGTTGTTGCAAGAAAATAAGAAGAATCATTCTGCGAATGAAAGGTAAGCTGGCACATATAATTCTTTGTTGATGGATCCAAATTAAATTAAACTCTATTATATATGTGTAGAAATAGAGATGCATCTGATTGAGAAGCAAGAGAAGAGAATAAGCATAATGGGGCGGTTTGATCCGGAAGATATAGCCATAAGAATCAGGAAAAAAATGAACCGGAGAGTAGAGATTTTGGACATTCAATTACCCCAATAGCCTGACGAGATGCATCATGCCCCCATTATGCAACACACATAAACTACCTTAGCTTCTTTTCCCCTAATATTGGGATGCATGCTCTCATATTCAAAATCTTTTTGGTTTCTTTGTATACAATTAATACCAAATTAATGTAGTTTCTTTTCTCTTTTGATTATAAGGACCACAAACTTCATGCTTAATTCTTTCTTTCGTCTTCCACAATTTAATCACTAATTTGAGTATTTCATATTGAAACAAAGTCAATATTGTGAACAAACAACAAATAACAACGTACTAATCGGATAACATATAGTGTTGTGGTGCGGCACGACTAAAATATGGTATTGACGCTAGTTGCTTCTCAATATTGTATGCGTCTAAAGTTTCGTCCCTGAAATGCAACAATGAGGAAATTAAAATAGCAAGCAAACAACAATGCTTGTATTTGTCTAAAGTTTCGTCCCTAAAATGCAACAATGAGGAAATTAAAATAGCAAGCAAACAACAATGCTTGTATTTGAATTTATACGAAGGTTACAATCTTTATAAACTTCTTTGTATGCGAAATACTTGTAGATCACTACTGAAGATCAAGGATTCTTTATGTATTTGTCTGTATGTATGTGTGTATTCTGGTCTTATGAAGACCTCTTTATATAGGCTTGAGCTAGGGCATTAGGGGTATTTTGGTTCGAGCAATTTTGACCCATGGCCTGAAGAACATGAGTTGGGCTCATCTTGTCAACTTAATGGACTGGCCCTGTAACATTCCGAAAAATTCATGACTAAACTAGTAGCTAAACTAAAACTAACTAGGCTAAGCTAAATATTGACGTAAGAATTAGAACCCTAAAGATGCCTTAAAATTCATGTTTGGTGTTAGGAGGTCAAGTCCTAAACCTCAAGGACCAACCTTGGGTCCTTGAGGAAAGGACCCTTAGGACCTACCAGGCAGTGACCCACGAGTGGGTTCCATGCCATGTGGACCAACCTACGCCCCGTAGAGGGGCAGCGTGGGTGAGGCTTTAAGGCAGTAGCCACGGGCAGGGCCCATACCCCATGGATGGGTCCACGCCACGTGGCTTGCCTCCGTAGGTCAAGGCCCCAAAAATGACCCCTCAGTCACAAACCACGGACGACCAGCACGGGCTGTGGTCCCACCCACAGTCTGTGGGTCCCTAGGCGTAGATCACCCCTGAAACTGCCTTTTGGCAGTTGGGTCTAGGGGTTCTTTAGTAATTTCCTAATTAATTAATAACTATGTGGTGTCATTTCAAGATTATTTTAAAGGACTATATAAGTATTTTCCCACCTAAATGAACCCATCTAAAGTCATAAACATAAATTCCCAAAACCAAATCAAAACCTCTCCAAAATTCTCTATCTAGAAACCACCATTGAAGAAGAAAAAGAACTAGGAGACCAAGACTCAAGAACTCAACATTCCTCTCCAATTTAGTGAAGGATTTCCACTCAAGTTATGGTAGTGTTGATTTATGGATAGCTTTCTTCCATAAAGCCCTTCAAAACTCTATTTCTCAAAGTTCAACTTCTCCAAGAACCTAGGGTATTCAATATATGGCATGGATTCACTTTCAAAACAATTTCAATGTGTTTATTGTCTTATATTATGATAAATTTGATGAATTACTACTGTTTTTCTAAAGAATTTATCTATGAATCCATGAATCTCTAGGTTTCCCTAAATTGGATCTTGAAGCATGACTATGGGTCTTTGTTAGTCAATTGTGTTCAAATTATGTATGTGATGAATTGGTTACTTGAATTAGGTTATTATACATGTTCAATGAAGTAATTCTAGTGATATTGATGCATAATGATCTATAATCCTAGAAGGGGCAAAGTATGAAAACTAGCTATATGTATGAGACTTGTGTGTATTTAATTGGATTGCTTTTAGAGTAAAGTACTTCTATTATGATCTAATTGTGATATTATTTGGATGATTATCCTTATACACACACATAGGTATGTAGATCATGTAATGTGAAAGGTTTTGCACATATGTTGGTTCTAAGGGTTGAAGACCAGTCTCCCCTAATGAATTTAGGAGCTATAGAATGAGTTGATGGATTGAGTGACAAGACACTTCTCCATAGTCATTACTTCAAGTCAAGACTTATACATAAACTAGAAGGGAATTGCGCTTAGCACCGAGAGGATACGATGATGAGATGGAAGCTCCTCCGTTAGTAGAGGGCGGGTTTCTAAAAAAAGTCTCATGGGATGGAAGCTCCTCCGCAAGTAGAGGGCGGATTTCTAGAAGCAATCCCCTTATTCCATAACTATATGCCCACATTGGTATTTAGCTAGTGGATCAACGTAAGCTAAAAGTTTTAGTTCTACCTTAGGCAAGTACCCCTTTTTGGTGTGGGGTAGACACCAGATTCCATGACTAAGCTCTTATGGTCTATGTCGGTTAATGCTGATCCCATTATGATAGAATGAACTAGAATTAGAGTTATGAACTATAATCACTTAATGAGTATTCCTTAGTGTGGATGGGGGTATGGGACCTTGTTCATACATTGCACAAGGTTGCTTTGATGGTTCTTATGGTTTGTTTCCCTTATGTTGAGATGATTAATATGTTTAATGTGTATGTATCTTATGTTTTTGCACTTGTTTCTACGATAGTTCATAAACTTGATCAAATGCATGGTTTTCAACTAAATGTCCCTTTTTAGCATCTGATGCTTATTGTGACCAATGACACTAACTTACGGTATGAGTGTTTACGATCATCGATAGTATAGTAACTCAACTAAAGGTTGGGGTTGTGTCCCCAGGGAGTGGTTTTGAGAATTGATAGAAAAATAAAAATACGTTCTAACTAGTCGTAGCTAAAGATATTGGCGAACAAAAACATAGTAAATTAAAGGGGGTGACACGAAAGTGTCAAATATCAAATGTGGGTTTTGTCACAAGTAGTAAAAACAACAAAAAGTTAACGAGAAAATCAAGTATGGGGAGAAGTTCTTGGGGTGTGACTACAATACAAGCTGAGATAAATCGTTGGGTACATGCTTTCGATAGGAAATTTGCAAAATAATAGTGACTAGGCTAAGCTTTAAATGGAAAAAAGTTCCCTCTCAGGCAACTGACCCTGTTTCAAATGGGTTCCTCTCGGACACCCATCTGCCGCATGAATACCAGCCTACGCCTTACCCCACTCACTCTCTCGAGCTGAGTGTTAGGATATGGGACTAGGGCTCACCCTCTCGGGCTGAACCTCATGTCGACCCACTCCTTAGGCCATCAACCTAGTGGTCTTGGTTTCGTGACCTCCTTCTCGGGCAAGACGAAAACACATGGGTGGTTTTGTATTTGCAACTACAAACCCATTAAATTAAACCACAACCACTAGGTAAAATCACCATTAAAATACATCTAGCTTATCAGCAAGCAAAACCCAACAACAATATCAACACATATTTGCTAAATCACACCCCAAGAATGGGGGTTTTTAGCCACACATCAAGAAATAACAAAATACACCTAAAATGATACTAAAATCAAATGGGTATAAGAAATTAAACCTTGATTTAAGCAAAGGAAGAAGAATGGAGAAGACCCACTTTCAACTTAAGGAAGATGAAATCCTTCTCTCTTCAAGTCTCCCACAAAACTCTCTCCAAACTTGAGAGAAAAATATCAAAAGAGTACTATTCTATTGTGAACAATATAAAAATGGTTCGGAACTCCTAAAATTAATAACAAGTTTAGTATTTATAGCCATCAGAAATTAGTGCTGGTGGATAGCTCGGCGAAATTAGTCGAGTTCGCTGAGTGACTTGGCGACTCGCCCATCTTCTCTCTTATCGTTGTTTAGTGCTTGCCTTCAGCGTCTTCACGTTCTGGACCGTTGGGCGGTATAGTACTGCTATGCGGAACTATTCGACGAAGCGCTGATTGCTCCTCTCATCGCCTTCTTGATCCTCTTCCTTCAGGGGCTTCACATGCTGGAACAAAGGGCGGAGTCTGTTCTTTTAGTGAATCGCCAAAGATGTTTGGTGATGCTCAGGCTTCAACTTCTTCATTCTTTCCAGCCCTTTGTTCCTTTTTGCGCCTCAGTGTCCATGCTTCTACTAAAACTTCAAATACCTGAAACTCAAGAGTTTTCATCAGATATTGAGACAAAATAAGCATTCGAGGACACTATTTCTATCAAAATAAAGGCCTAAATGAGTCCAAATTGTGGACTCATCAACATCTTAAATGGTTTTCATGCATAGCTACCATACTTAGTGCATTAATTGTACTAACCCATATTTCTCCTATTTTTCTACTAAGGTAGGCTCTGGTGTCTAAGGCAATTCCTTCTAGTGTAAGCTTAGGGTGTCTACTCTTCAAGATTGTGGTATGTCCTCATGGATCCGAGGAAAATATCTTTTATTATTGTTTCATTTCTCTAGTTGTACTAGACATTTTCATATTCTCTATTGTAAGGGCTGTGACCCTAGTATTTTGAGACTCCGATTGTAGTAATTGGCTTATTGAGACTATGTCTAGATTTTTGCTTTACTTTTATAAAAAATTTCTTAAAGACTTAAATTTGTGTTTTATTCTTTATTATTCTATACTTATGTGATGATGATACGCTAAGAGGCTTACTTGGGTTCCTTTGGGATTCCATGTGCCATGTTACGTCTAGGGGTACCCTTGGGTCGTGGTAAACTTGGTATCAGAGCAAAAGGTTTAGAATAATTCTAGGATTATGTCTCATAAGCCATTCTAGTAGAGTCTTGTTCATAGTGTGAAGAACACCACATTTATGAGTGGGAGGCTATAAGATGTTAGGAACTTACACTTCTTTCATACTCTTAAGTCGTGCCATAGAGTTTAACTCTATAGAGTCTTCCTTTTTATCTTTCTTTTGTGTCTTCGGACACAAGAAAGGTGGAAGAGGAAAATGTGGATTAAGGAGTTCCTCAAGGGAATCAAGTTCCTCTAGATGAGCAAACTCCGGTTAATCTGATAAATGTGACTCAAGCAGAATTTAGGGCTTCTATGCAAATGATAACCCAAGCCATGCCGACCCAAACTCAAACCACGACGGCCCAAGCTCAAGCCGTAACAACTCAAGCCCAATACTCTAGGGATGTTGAGCCTCGTGTGAATCCCAATGTGAGTTCTATGGCTTCGAGGTTAAAGGATTTTTCTAGGATGAACTCCCCCTCCCCCCCGAGTTCTTTGGTTCCAAGGTGAAAGAAGATCCCCAAAGGTTTGTTGATGAGGTTATCAAGATACTTGGTACTATGAGAGTGTCTTAGGAGGAAAAGGCGGAGCTACTAAAAAATGTAGCTCAAATTTGGTATGAACAATGGAAGGATGAGAGGCCAAGAGGATCGGGTCCCATAAGTTGGGAGGTGTCCAAAGAAGCATTCCTTCATAGGTTTTTCCCTCTAGAGTTGGGGGTACAAAAATTGGTAGAATTCATGAATCTTCGTCAAGGGGGTATGAGTGTGAAGGAGTATTCTCTCAAGTTTACCCAACTATCCAAGTATGCTCCAACTTTGGTGGCAAATTCGAGGTCTAGAATGAATAAGTTTGTGATGGGAGTATCCGATTTGGTTGAAGAAGAATGTTGTACGGCGATGCTCCATCATGACATGGATATTTAAAGGCTCATGGTATATTCTCAACAAATTGAGGAGACATAGAGAGGTAAAGAGGGCTAGAACCGGTGAAGGAAATTTTTCCAATACTAAGTCCGATGGTCAAGGTCGGCCAAGGTTCAAGCAAATGTTCTCCAATCAAGGCTCCTCTAGTACTCCAAGGGTTGACAAGGATAGGGTCTTCAACCCTAAACCTCAAGGAGGTAATAGTGGTGGTTCATATGTTGCTAGGCTTAATTGTGCAAAATGTGGTAGAAAACATGAAGGCAAATGCTTAGTTGGATCGGATGGGTGATATAGTTGTGGAAAGAGTGGCCACAAGATGAGAGATTGTCCAACACTTGCGGCAAGGCCAAAAGAGGGAAATCAAGCCCCTCCAAGTGGTTCCAACTCCAATGCCCAAAAGCAAAACCGCTTGTATGCTCTTCAATCACGAGGTGACCAAAAGAGCTCCCCAAATTTGGTAACCGGTATGTTGCAAGTTTTTTCTATTGATGTTTATGCTTTATTAGACCCCGGTGCCACTTTGTCTTTTGTTACCCCTCTTGTGGCTATGAAGTTTGAAATACTCCCCGAAATTTTAGTAGAGCCTTTTTCGGTTTCCACCCCGATTGGTGACTCAGTAGTGGCAAAAAGAGTTTATAGGAGTTGTCCTATTTCTTTGTCTCATAAAGTCACTTTGGTTGATTTGGTAGAATTAGACATGCTTGATTTTGATGTAATCTTGGGCATGGATTTGTTGTATGCATGTTATGCTTCAATGGATTGTAGGACCCGGGTGGTCAAATTTCAATTTCCAAAAAAGCCAATTTTAGAGTGGAAATAGGGACTTCTATTCCTAGAGGTCAATTTGTTTCATGTCTAAAAGCTAGGAAAATGATCTCCTAGGGGTGCATGTATCATATTGTTAGGGTTATGGATGATGAGTCCAAGGTCCCTTCTTTAGAGTCGGTCCCCATGGTGAGTGAGTTTCCGAAAGTCTTTCCCGATGACATGCCCGACATTCCTCCCAAACGGGAAATAGACTTTGGCATTGATCTTTTGCCGAATACACAACCCATATCCATCCCTCCATATAGAATGGCTTCGGCCGAATTGAAAGAATTGAAGGAACAACCAAAGGATTTGCTAGACAAGGGTTTCATTCAACCTAAGTATCTCTCCTTGGGGTGCTCCGATATTGTTTGTGAAAAAGAAGGATGGGTCCCTTAGAATGTGTATTGACTACCGCCAATTGAACAATGTGACAATAAAGAATGAGTTTCCCCTTCCTAGAAATGACGATTTGTTTGACCAATTTCTAGGGGCTAGCTACTTTTTGAAGATTGATCTACGTTTGGTCTGTCACCAACTAAGGGTGAGGGGGGTTGACATTCCCAAAATGGCTTTCTGAACAAGATATGGTCATATGAATTCCTAGTAATGTCTTTTGGTCTAACTAATTCCTTGGCAGCCTTTATAGATCTAATGAATAGGGTGTTCCGACAATATCTTGATATGTTTGTGATAGTGTTTACTGATGATATCTTGATCTATTCAAGGAGTGAGGGTGAACACATAGACCACTTGAGGATTGTATTGCAAGTCCTTAAAGACCACCAATTGTATGCAAAGTTTAGTAAATGTGAGTTTTGGTTGAGGTCTGTAGGCTTCCTTGGCTATGTTATGTCTAGCAACGGTATTGAGGTAGATCCGAAGAATACGGATGCGATCAAGAGCTGGCCTAGACCTCTAAGTCCTTTCGATATTAGAAGCTTCTTGGGTTTTGCCGGAGATTATAGGAGGTTTGTTGAGGGTATTTCCTCCATTGCTTCTCCGTTGATGGCTTTGACTCAAAAGAAAGCTAAGTTTGTGTGGTTGGAGGCTTGTGAGAAAGGCTTCCAAGAGTTGAAATATAGACTTACCTCCGCTCAGGTGTTGACCTTACCAGAGGGTCCAATGGGTTTGTGGTATATTGTGACGCCTTGAGAGTAGGGTTGAGGTGTGTACTCATACAACGGGGTAAAGTGATTGCCTACACTTCAAGGCAACTCAAGATTTATGAAAAGAATTATCTGACCCACGATCTTGAATTGTCGGCGATAGTATTTGCTTTGAAAATATAGAGACATTACTTATATGGGGTCCATGTAGATGTTTTCACCGATCACAAAAGTCTTCAATATGTGTTTACCCATAAAGACTTGAATCTCCGACAAAGAAGGTGGTTGAAACTTTTGAAGGACTATGACATGAGTGTCCTTTACCACCCGGACAAAGCTAATGTAGTGGCGGATACACTTAGTAGACTATCCATGGGTAGTGTGACTCACATAGTGGATGACAAGAAAGAGTTAGTCCGTGATGTGCATAGATTGTCCCGGTTAGGTGTCAAACTAGTGGATTCTCCCAATGGAGGTTTCACGGTTCATAGTAGCTTCGAATCATCTTTTGTTGTGGATGTGAAGTCTAAGCAACACCTTGATCCTATATTAATGGAATTGAAAGAATTGGTTCTCAACAAGTTCGTTGAGGCTTTCTCCCAAAGGGGAGATGGGGTGCTTAGGTACCAAGGTAGATTATGTGTTCCGGATGTTGATGGCTTAAGAGAGCAAATTTTAGAAGAGGCTCATGGTTTGCGGTATTCTATTCATCCGGGAGCCACCAAGATGTACCGTGATCTACGAAAAGTCTATTGGTGGAATGGCATGAAGAAAGATATAGCGGGTTTTGTGGCTTAATGTCTGAATTGTCAACAAGTTAAGGCAGAACACCAAAAATCGGGAGGTTTGTCCCAATATATAGATATTCCCACTTGGAAGTGGGAGGATGTGAATATGGACTTTGTTGTGAGTTTGCCTCGCACTCGAAGGCAACATGATTCTATTTGGGTCATTGTTGATAGGATGGCAAAATCAACCCACTTTATTCCTATCAAGGTTTCTTCTTCGGCGGAAGACTATTCCAAATTATAAATAAAGAAAATAGTGAAGTTGCATGGGGTTCCCTTGTCTATTATTTCGGATCGGGGTACTCATTTTAATTCACATTTTTGGAAGGCATTCCAAAAAGGGCTTGGTACCAATGTTAACCTTAGTACCTCTTTCCACCCTCAAACGGATGGTCAAGTGGAACGGACCATTCAAACCTTATAGGACATGTTGAGGGCGTGTGTGATAGAGTTCAAGGGTAATTGGGATGACCATCTCCCATTGATAGAGTTTGCCTACAACAATAGTTACCACTCAAGCATTGCCATGGCTATGTTTGAAGCACTATATGGTCGGAGGTGTAGATCTCCGGTTTGTTGGTTTGAAGTAGGGGACATAAGTCTTATTGGCCCCGAACTAGTTTATTAGGCCATTGAAAAGGTGAGACTCATTAGAGAGAGGTTGAAGACGACCCATAGTCGAAAAAAGTCATATGCCGATGTTAGAAGGAGGGATCTAGAATTTGAGATTGACGATTGGGTCTACTTGAAAATCTCACCTATGAAAGGTGTGATGAGGTTTGGCAAGAAGGGGAAGCTTAGTCCCCGGTATGTGGGCCCATACCAAATCTTGGAACGTGTTGGAAAAGTTGCATATAAATTAGATTTGCCAAATGAGTTGGCCTCGGTTGACCCGGTATTTCATGTTTCCATGCTCAAGAAGTGCATTGGGGATCCGGTATCCTTCATTCCTTTAGAGGGTTTAGGAGTTGATGAGAGTCTATCATATGAGAAAGTTCCGGTAGAGATTCTTGACCAGCAAGTCAAGAAGTTAAGAAACATAAAGATAGCTTTCGTTAAGGTTTTGTGGAGAAATCACCTAGTTGAGGGTGCTACTTGGGAGGCCGAGGCCGACATGAAGTCCCGATACCCTCATATCTCTCCTTCTACTCCTACTCAAGCTTGAGATAAATAATTCCTCAAGATTTTTCCTTGTTTTGGAAGTCATGTGTAAGTAGTATGTTTTCCATTGTTTTCTTAAAGGATGCATGTTCTTGATGAAATCCATGTTTAGTGATAAAATGAGTTTTCATGGTTTATGTGTTTCCTCGTGTGGTTGTGCATTATAGTATGATGTTGCTTATTTGACTTCATGAGATGTAGTAATGAACATGTTTTAGTGTGCCTTTGAGAGTATTGGCATATTTGCTCCATGATGTTGTGTTGAGCATTATTTAGTTAATGAAAAGTTAGTTCCTCTTATGAGTATGTGAATTATTGAATTTCATGAATATTGGGTTGTTAGATATAGTTCCTACTCCCTTGTATTGCATTGATTATGATTTAAGATGGAGTTGAGGTTTCCTCCTTTGAATAGTTCACTTTGTGAATAGTGTATCTTTGAGTTGTGCATTGTTTTGATGTTTTATGCATGATGAGCTGCTAGTATTGAGTTCTAAAATTAGTTTTGATGTCCAATCATCATTCGAGGACGAATGGGGAGATAATGTAACATTCTGGAAAATTCATGACTAAACTAGTACCTAAACTAAATGGGGAATCACATAGCCATGGTTGGACGGGAATTCCAGAAGGAAAGACGACAAGTGCAGTGGAGTATCTTCATTGACGGGAAAGAGAGAGTCAAAATGATAAAATCAAAGGAGCTGATACACCAGAAGAGAAAGGAGGAAATCAGAAATGGGAAAATAATCAACATACCTTGGTGAGCTGATGGATGAGATCGGAAATGAAGGAAGAGAAAGAACACAATTTAGATACCTTATGTTTTGGGTCTTGTCATAAATACCTAAAATTGCATTTTGGGGATTGAGCTCCTGTTTTGGACTGGTCCTATTTTGTGGATCAACATATGTTTGTACATAATGGATTACTGAATAAAAAGAGATTGATGCTCCAAATTTATTTATTTTTTTAAAGAAAAAAAAACTAAAACTAACGAGGCTAAGTTAAAGATTGACGTAAGAATTAGAGCCCTAAAGATGCCTTAAAATTCATGGTTTGGTGTTAGGAGGTCAAGTCCTAAACCTCAAGGACCAACCTTGGGTCCTTGAGGAAAGGACCCTTAGGACCTGCCAGGCAGTGACCCATGAGTGGTCCACGTGGACCAACCCATGCCCAGTAGAGGGGCAGCGTGGGTGAGGATTTGAGGGAATCTGCCTAAGGCAATAGCCATGGGCAGGACTGACGCCCCGTGGATAGGTCCACGCCACGTGGCCTGCCTCCGTAGGTCAAGGCCCCAAAAATGACCCTCAGTCACAAACCACGGATGACCAGCATGGGCCGTGGTCCCACCCACGGTCTGTAGGTCCCCAGGCGTAGATCACCCCTGGAATTTCCACTCAAGGTATGGTAGTGTTGATTTATGGATAGCTTTCTTCCATAAAGCCCTTCAAAACTCTATTTCTCAAAGTTCTACCTCTCCAATAACTTAGGGTTTTCAATATATGGCATGGATTCACTTCTAAAATGATTTCAATGTGTTTATTGTCTTATATTATGATCAATTTGATGAATTACTCTTGTTTTCCTAAAGAATTTCTCTAAGAATCCATGAATCTCTAAGTTTCCCTAAATTGGATCTTGAAGCCTAAATATGGGTCTTTGTTAGTCAATTGTGTTCAAATTATGTATGTGATGAATTGCTTACTTGAATTAGGCTATTATACATGTTCAATGAAGTAATTCTAGTGATATTGATGCATAATGATGTATAATCATAGAAGGGGAAAAACTAGCTATATGTATGAGACTTGTGTGTATTCAATTGGATTACTTTTAGAGTAAAGTACTTTTATTATGATCTAATTGTGATATTGTTTGGATAATTATCCTTATACACACACATAGGTATGTAGATCATGTAATGTGAAAGGTTTTTCACATATGTTGCTTCTAAGGGTTGAAGACTAGTCTCCCTTAATAAATCTAGGAGCTATAGAATGAGTTTATGGATTGAGTGTCAAGACACTTCTCCATAGTCATCACTGCAAGTCAAGACTTAAACATAAACTAGAAGGGAATTGTTCTTAGAACCGAGACGATACGATGATGAGATAGAAGCTCCTCCGTTAGTAGAGGTCGGGTTTCTAGAAGAAGTCTCATGGGATGGAAGCACCTCCGCAAGTAGAGGGCGGGTTTCTAGAAGAAATTCCCTTATCCCATAACTATGTGCCCACATAGGTCTTTAGCTAGTGGATCCACGTAAGCTAAGAGTTTTAGTTCTACCTTAGGCAAGTAGGACACCCCTTTTCCGTGTGGAGTAGACACCAGATTCCATGACTAAGCTCTCATGGTCTATGTCGGTTAGTGCTGATCCCATTATGATAGAATGAACTAAGATTAGAGATATGAAATATAATCACTTAATGAGTATTCCTTAGTGTGGATGGGGGTATGGGACCTTGTTCATTCATTGCACAAGGTTGTTTTGATGGTTCTTATAATATGCTTCCTTTATGTTGAGATGATTAATATGTTGACTGTGTTTGTATCTTATGTTTTTGTACTTGTTTCTATGATAGTTCATAAACTTGATTAAATGCATATTTTTCAGCTAAATGTCCATTTTTAGCATCTTAAATGGTTTTCATGCATAGCTACCATACTTAGTGCATTAATTGTACTAACCCATATATCTTCTATTTTCTAATAAGGTAGGCTCCGAAGTCTAAGATGATTCCTTCTAGTGCAAGCTTGGGTTGACTACTCTTCAAGCTTGTGGTATGTCCTCATGGATCCGAGGACAAGAGCTTTTATTGTTGTTTCATTTCTCTAGTTGTACTAGACATTTTCATATTCTCTATTGTAAGGGCTGTGACCCTAGTCTTTTGAGACTTCGATTGTAGTAGTTGGCTTATTGAGACTATGTCTAGATTTTCGCTTTACTTTTATGAAAGATTTCTTAAAGACTCAAATTTGTGTTTTATTCTTTATTATTCTATACTTATGTGATGATGATATGCTAAGAGGCTTACTTGGGTTCCTTTGGGATTCCATGTGCCCTGTTACGTCTAGGGGGTACCCTTGGGTCGTGACAGACCCAATCATAATTTGGGCTTGATTTAAATCATATAATTTTGACTTAGATATTAATTCGACTTTATTAACCAGTAATTGACTTGGTCAACGTATCATGAATTTAAGATTTAATCTAAATTTAGTATAGATTTATCCATAAAATTTCACTGTCTACAAATGTCCCGTGCTTCAAGGATTGTTGCGGTGTCCAACTTATTGAACCCTTTAAAGACAAGGCTTGAAGAATTCGTGAAATATATATATATATATGGAGTCTTTCGAAGCTTTCCATATTTAATTCCAATGGAATTTTTCACAACTTGATTCCCATGGAATCTTCCATAACTTGATTCCTATTGAAACTTACCATAATGTGGTTCTTAGGAAAATTTACCATAATTTTATTTCAAATATGTTTTTCTCATAATTTGTACAAACACAATTTATGTACTTTTAATTTCTATAAATACACATGCTCTTACAATGGTTGATTGTCAACTTGAGGTATATCAAATTCCAATTTTCTTCACTTTTTTCAGCACAACACACCTGCCGTAGAAAATTCATACTCTGTTGTAGAAATGTCGAAATCATGATTCGTTTGATGTTCCAGAAACTAGACTCTGAGATCTACGACATATCCGAAATTCAAAATCAAAACCCTTCTTAATTGATGGAAATTGATTTTTGAAGTTTGCTATAAAATCTGTCTTTTTTTTACAGGTCTATGCAGTCTTGTCAAAACGTCTCTATCTTGGTGTAGAAGAATGTGAATGACAAGCAACAACTTGATTCTATAGAAACTAGACATGAAAGTCTACAACATATACAAAAATCAAGGTAAAAATCTTCATGGATTGACGAGAATTAATTTTTGAAGTTGGTCTTCAATTCTGACATTGTTATTTTGCAGATTTGTAGAGTCTCACCAAAATGTTTGTATCTTGACATAGGAGAGATCGAATGGAGAGAGACTTGATTCTATAGAAAATATATTCTTAAGTATACAACATATCCAAAAATCAAAGTCAATGTTCGTATGGATTGACCATAATTGATTTTCTTAAAGTTAGTCATCAAATTAACTTTGAACAACATTCATGAATTTATTTTTCTGCTTCTTCACCGAGGAGACGCATATTGATTTCCGTAGCAATTGAGAATTTTGTCATCATTTACATGGAGAAAGAACAAAAATTTCTTAAGTCAATATGACCATATTCATTATGACGATCACGAGAACATATGCCACAATTTTCACCATGCCGATTTGAAGCTTCGTGCAATTGGCACCGTGAGACACATCACTTTTCCTTCTTTTTTTTTCTGTAGGTTTATGATGGATCGAAAACAACCTCAATATCATACCATAAAAAATGAGGGGTAATCCATAATTGACGAGGAGCCACTTGATGCATCTTCGTTTGTAGTTGCGATTTTGATGATGAATAATACTTGGTGTAATATTTTAGCGATTGTGGCTTTGGTGGAGATGAACCGCACTTTGTGCATCTTCTTTTGTAACTGCGGCTTTGACGACGAACTACACCTGGTGCATTTTATTTTGCATTTGCGGCAACACATGATGCATGTACTTTTGTAGTTTCAACTTTGACAACGAACCACACTTGGTGCCTCTTCACTTGTAATTGTGGCTTTAGCGACGAACCACTCTCGGTACATCTTCTTCTACAATTGTGGCTTTGATGATGAATCATACGTGGATCATCTTTTATTAGAGTTGTGGATTTGATGACGAACCACACATGAAATTTTGACTTCTTTTTTTTTGCACATGCGGCTGCGACGATGAACTACACTTGATATCTCTTATTTTGTAGTTTCAAATTTGATGACGAACCACACTTGATGCCTCTTCTGTTGCAATTGCGGCTTTAGCGATGAACCACACTTAGTACATCTTCTTCTACAATTGTGGATTTGATAACGAATCATACGTGGATCATCTTAATTTAGAGTTGTGGCTTTGATGACGAACCACACATGAAATATTCTTTTTTTTTGTAGTGTGGCTTCGACGACGAACCACACTTGATATCTCTTCCTTTGTAGTTTCAACTTTGATAAAAAACCACACTTTGTGCCTCTTCTTTTGCAATTGTGGCTTTAGCGATGAACCACACTTAGTACATCTTCTTCTACAATTGCGGCATGGAGCATCTTCTTTTAGAGTTGTGGCTTTGATGAAGAACCACACATGATTTTTTTTTTTGCAGTTGCGGCTTCGACGACGAACCACACTTGATATCTCTTCTATTGTAGTTTCAACTTTGATGACGAACCACACTTGGTGCCTCTTCTTTTGCAATTGCGGCTTTAGCGATGAACCACACTTAGTACATCTTCTTCTACAATTGTGGCGTGAAGCATCTTCTTTTAGAGTTGTGGCTTTGATGAAGAACGACACATGAAATATCTTTTTTTTTTGCAGCTTTGGAGAGAACAACACATAGTGTATCTTTTTCTAAATTGAAGCTTGGTGACGAATCACAATTTATGCCTCTTCTTTTGTAGTTTTGACTTTGCTGAGAAAGGAATTTTGGCGTAGTGTGTCCTATTTCTGGAGAACAACTAATTGTCACATGATCAAATTCACAAATCATACTACAAAATATCCCCCCATGCCAAAGATAGAGGCTCACTTACGGCTGCATCGACCCATAAAAACATTTGAAGTGATGATGTTTGATGAAGAGGTGATGCGACCTTGATAAAGACATCCAAGAGAGTTGACAAGCCACTTCTTGACGTTTGATTTTTTTTCTACTTAGACCTTTTGTATGGGATGCTATGTACTTTTTTTTCATCCCTTCCTTATGATTGTTTATGTGTAAAATCTCTTGCAGTTTTGAGGCAATAAAATATATTTACTTTACACTTGATGCAAAACATGTGAGTATATTTTTAAATATTTGTCTAGGCCACTTATTTCAAGGTTTTCAACCTATTGAATTTTTTTCAGACCATATAGATTTAAACTCATGAGGGCCAATGGTAACACCTTGAAGATTTAACTTATTTTCATGGAGCTTTTGTGACTTGAAGACTTGGCTCGAATTTGTGGAGCTTTGAAACTTGAGACTTAGCTCGAATTTGATGAGTTTCATGATATTCATTTTAGACTCATGCATTGAGGAGCAGTTTGACTTGAAAATTTTGCTCAAATTTGCTGAGCTTTGAAACTTGAAGATTTTGCTAGAATTTTGATGAACTTTATGGCATGCATTTTAGGCTCATGTGGTAGAAAATCCATAACGCAGAGTAGGGGCGTCGGAATAATGAGCTTTTTTTTTGTTGGAAAGATAACTTCTATATCTTCAATCTGTAAAAAAATCACATCCATGAGATTACGGATTAGTACAGATTTGTTTTTAAAGTCGGCCCAAAATCTGCGTGCTTGACCCTTCAACTTTCTTCAGCTTTGCGCACTTGTGGAAGAAAATTCCTAACTTGGAGTCGGAGTGCCGGAATGATGAGCTTCTTTTTTTGTTGAAAAGATAACTTCTATATCTTCAATATGTATAAAAATCACATCCATAGGCTTTACGGATTAGTACAAATTTGCCTTGAAATTCGGCTCAAAATCTCCATGCTTAACTCTTCAGCTTTGCGCACTTGTGGATGAAAATTCATAACGTGAAGTACGAGTGCCCGAATGATGGGCTTCATTCTTTTGGAAAGATAACTTTGAGATCTTCAATCTGTATAAAAATCACGTCCATGGGCTTTACGGATTAGTATAGATTTGTATTTGAAGTTTGCTCAAAATCTACGTGCTTGAATCTTCAGCTTTCTTTTAGCTTTGTGCACATGTGGAAGAAAATTCATAATGGGGAGTAGGAGCGTCGGAATGATGAGCTTCTTTTTTTGTTGGAAAGATAACTCTAGGATCTTCAATCTGTATAAAAATCACGTCTATAGGATTTACGGATTATTACCGATTTATATTTGAAGTTGGATCAAATCTGCATGTTTGAATCTTCAGCTTTGCACATAACGTGGAGTAGGTCCGCCAGAATAATGAGCTTATTTTTTTTTGGAAAGATAACTTCTATATCTTCAATCTGTATAAAAATCACATCCATAAGATGTACAAATTAGTACAAATATGTTTTTGAATTTAGCTCAACATCTGGAGTAATTGACTCTTCATTTGAAAGAATTAGCATGATATTCACATGGCAACGTTTTTTTTTATTCTTATGACTGAACCTAGAGTAATAATACTCTAAGCTGCCTACGTACCTCAATGAAGAGGATCTGTCATTACGTAGTTTAGACAATAAGCTTTTAATTTATTTTTGTTTTTTGTGTCCTAACTTTTACCTAGGCCGCCTCTTTCGAGATTTTCAAACTAGCAGACTTTTTTTTAAGGAGCCGTACACAGTTTATACTCTTGCAGGCCAGGAGTATGACGCCACTTCAAGGATAGTACTTCTTAAAGAGTTTTCTATTGATGACATGAGTTCGCAAGCCATCTACATCTTCTTGAAGTTCACTTTCATCTTGTACAGTGACATGATAGGAAAAGCCAACACTTTCTTCATCTTTATCACGTTGCTTGGTGTAGAACAAAACATGCAACTTTGACCTTTGTACTTCTCCACATGAGACCACAATGTTCGTCTGCCGCCTCATTCTAGAAGGGATCAAACTTTGAAAGTCTTTAGGAGCATTTTGAGATTTGGATAAAGCAGATGCTTCCATAATCTTGTTGTTTCTCCAAACCTTGTTTTTCTTCCTAATGGCACTAACCTCTCAAATACGGAAATCCTCTTTGTTGGGCTTCCAAGTCGATCGAAGACAAAAGACTTTTTGTTAGAAGTAGCAGACTCATCTTTCGTAGTGATGTAGTTGTTGCTTTCCCTTTTTATGGAGATGCGGATAGGTGGAGGTTGTTTTTATCCCAAACCTTCACATTATTGCCTTGCTGCAGGTTCTAATGGAAGCTTTCCCAATTTTGATGGTTCAGTGGGATTGTATCCAACTTTTGCCAATAGTCTGTAAGCATTAGGATCTAAACCTTCATCCATTCCCTCGTTAGGAGTGCTTCATTTTGCGAAGATTTGGGAGCCACAAATTTTTCAAGTGATTTTGGGGATGACTTCATCATATCAATCCGCTTAACAGGAAAGGTCATCCCTCCTAATGTATTTTCTTGTAATTTGAGAGAGTGTTCATCATCCTGCTTGGACTTTGAAACATAACAAAGAATGGGTCTCACTTTTTTTCTTGAAAAAACATTATTCATTTTGGGTGTCTTATTCAAAATGTCAAGCTTTTGATCATTTTTGCTGATGACTTTTGTCTTATCAACACCTACCTTAGATTTCTTGTTCAGGAGCTCATCATCTTTGGATGCAATATCATCAATTTTTGTGGCATATTTCTTCAAGTAAAACTTTGCATCAGCAAAGTGTACTTCGACTTCAGTGAAGGGATTATTGTCTGCAATAATATTTTTAGCAACTCCATCTTCATAATACTTCAAACACTGGTGGTAGGTAGATGGGACTACTTTGTTCTCATGTACCCACGACCTACCAAGCAAGATTTTATATGAAGTCGTTGCGTCAATTACATGTAACCATACACTTGATTGTAACTCTTCAATGGGGAGGTCTATTTTGACTGCCCCAATGGCCCTTTGTCCTCCATGGTTGAATCTTTGGATCATCAAGCGACTTTCACTAAGATCCGTTGTTGAGATCCCAAGTTCTTTCATGGTGCGAATTGGAAGGATGTTAATTCCAGATCCACCATCGACTAGGATTATGTTTACCCTTTTCTCACATGCAAAACCAACCATGAATATAGGGCAATTATGAAGTGTGTCACCTACTAGAAGATCATCATCGGAGAATGTGATTTTAGCCATGCACACATTGATGCTTATCATGACCAACGACACTAACCTATGGTATGAGTGTCTACGATCGTCGATAATATAGTAACCCAACTAAAGGTTGGGGTCGTGTCCCAAGGGAGTGGTTTTGAGAATTAACAGAAAAATAAAATTTAGCTCTAATTGGTCATAGCTAAAGACATTAACTAGTAAAAACATAGTAAATTAAAGGGGGTGACACAAAAGTGTCAACTATCAATTGGGGGTTTTGTCACAAGTAGTAAAAACAACAAAAATAACAATAAAATCAAGTATGGGGAAAGGTTCTTGGGGTGTGACCGCAATACAAGTTGAGATAAATCGATGGGTAAATGCTTTTGATAGGAATTTTGCAAGATAATAGTGACTAGGCTAAGCTTTAGATGGAAATAAGTTCCCTCTCGGGCAACTTACCCCGTTTCAAATGCGTTCCTCTCGAACACCCATTTGCTGCATAAAGGCCAACCTACGCCTTACCTCACTCACTCTCTCGAGTTGAGTGTTAGGATATGTGACTAGGGCTCACCCTCTCGGGCTGAACCTCATGTCAACCACTCCTTAGGCCATCAGTCTAGTGGTCTTTGTTTCGCGACCTCCTTCTCGGGCAAGCCAAAAATAAATGGGTGGTTTTGTATTTGAAACTACAAACCCATTATATTAAACTACAACCACTAGGTGAAATCACCATTAAAATACATCTAACCTATCAGCAAGCAAGACCCAACAACAATATCAAAACATATTTGCTAAATCACACCCCAAGAATGGGAGTTTTTAGCCACACATCAAGAAATAACAAAATACACCTAAAATTATAATAAAATAAAATGGGTATAAGGAATTAAACTTTGATTTAAGCAAAGGAAGAAGAATGGAGAAGACCCATGTAACACCCCGTAAAAATATAGTAAGACCTAGGTAAGGCTTGACTAAATCTAATAGGTTGAACTAGAGCCTCACATGTTAGTTTATAGTTGTAAACTTGTCTAAATGATGAATAATGGATTTTGAAGTTAGTTTGGTGATTTTAGAGGTCAAATGTCAAGAAACGATCATAACGCCCGGAAACTAGTAAGTTGAACTAGTGAGATGAACTAGTGTGGTATGAGGTTGGAATTGGGTGTAAACGGTTCCTAAACCTGGGTGGACATGTTTAGGGTCCAAACGTTCGGGTACGACTCCCCAAGGACCACCCTAAGGGTCCTTGAAGAGGACCCAAACAGTAGCCCTAAAAGCTGTCAAACAACAGCCCTCCGCGAGCCCCTTTGACGGGCCGTCACTTGTGTGACGGGGTATGGGTGAGGCTCGTGGGTTGAGACATAGTCTCACCACCAAGACTTCCCCAGCACCCCACTCTGAATGGAACAACGGAGGCGCAACACGTAATGTGGCTCAACCAACGGCCCGTAGGTGGTGGTCGTTGGTGACCACTGTTTTCGAGTTTTAAGTTTTTAAATTGGGGGTCTTAATTCGAGTTAGTTATTTAGCTAGGGGTTAGGAGGGGTGGTTAGTGAGTTAATTACTTAACTAAACCTAACTATATAACCCCAACCCTTACACCCCAAGTCATTATAACAAATCAACTCCCCTCCAAATATATTTCCCTCTCAAGAATAGAAGAAGAAGAAGAGAAGAGGGAGGCAGCATCTTAGGGCAATTTTCTTCAGGGATTCAAGATTTTTTTAGGGCATTGATTTAAGGTATGTAAAGCTCCTTCATCCATTGGTTATTCCACACATGGAGCCCCCATAGATATCCCTCAATTGTGAATCCAAAATACTCCAATCTAGCTAGGGTTGTGATCACGTTATGGGTAAAGCTTGATTGTGATTCCAAAGTAGTGGATCGCATTCAATTATGTTTTAATTATGTTTTTATGATGATTATATGATGTTTTCATGTGGATTCCTTGATGAACCCTAATCTAAGTTTATGAAGGTGATCATTGTGGGCTTAGGCCATTAGAGGCAAGATTGAATGTTCTAAATTGATCTCCCTATTTCAATGTCTTGAATGTTAATTGATCATAGTTAGGATCGTGTAAATGTGAATTGGACTAGACCTTGTTAATTATGGTTGATCTTGACTTGTGAAGTTTGAATTGAACCTTAATGATGAATTATGGCTAGGTTCACCTACTAGTGAAGAATGTGATAAGAATTGCTTAAAAGAAACCTATTACTTGAGTATCTTGTAATCTAGATGTGAATGAGGATAGAATGAATTGAGTTTGCGATGAAGCATGAATATAATGGCCTATGACTATGACTTGTATTGGTTTATATTGTGTTCTTAGGTTGTTGTGTTGGCTGTAGATCTAGGTCTTTGATAGATGAAAGTGATTGAATCACTTGAGCATGGATGGATTGTCAAGGACATCTTTCCATGAGAGAAAAGTGTTAAGCAAGGCTTAACTAGTAAACCTTGGGGCGTATGCTTGGCTCCAAGTGGATATTGACAATGAGATGGAGTGTCGCACAAGATAGGGTCCGGAATCCAAGAAGAAAGGATAGCTACACCTAGTTGATGTGAGGACTATCCAAGAAAAAAAGGGAAACTCTTACATAGTAGAGTGTGGGTCTTCCCAAAGTTAGGTCTCATGAGACGGGATCCTTCACGTAGTTGAGTCAAGGTTTCCTATTAGCGGTCTCCATATCCTAAGGACTTGAGTTGGACCTTCTCAATAGCCTCATAAACTAGTTCGGGACCGATTAGAGAAATTTCACCCACTTCAAACCACCCAATCGGAGACCTACACCTCCTACCATATAATGCTTCAAACAGAGCCATGGCAATACTTGACTGGTAACTATTGTTGTAGGCAAACTCAATCTACGGTAGATGGTCATCCTAATTTCCTTGAAACTCTATGACACACACCCTCAACATGTCCTCTAAGGTTTGAATGGTGCGTTCCGCTTGACCATCCGTTTGAGGGTGAAAGGTCGTGCTAAGCTTGACCTTAATACCATGCCCTTTTTGGAATGCCTTCCAAAAATGTGAAGTAAATTGAGTACCCCGATCCGATATAATAGATAGAGGAACCCCATGCAATTTCACTATCTCCTTGATGTACAATTTGACATAGTCTTCCGTCGAAAATGAAACCTTGATGGGAATAAAATGGGCGAACTTTGTCATTTTATCAACAATTACCCAAATAGAATCATGTTGCCTTCGAGTACGAGGCAATCCCACAATAAGATCCATATTCATATCCTCCCACTTCCAAGTGGGAATATTTATCTCTTAGGACAAGCCTCACAGTCTCAAGTTCTCGACGCACCCCATCTCCTCCTTGGGAGAAAGCCTCAATGGACTTGTTGAGTACCGATTCTTTCAAATCCATTAATATGGGATCAAGGCCTTGTTTAGACTTCACATCAATCACAAAGGAGGATTCAGAACCACGATGGACCATGACACCACCCTTGGTGGAATACACTAGTTGGATACCTAACCGGGCAAACCTATGTACATCACGAACTAACTCCTTCTTCTCATCCTCTATATGAGCCACACTACCCATGGACAACTGATATAGGGCATCCACAACTACATTGGCTTTCTCGGGGCGGTAAAGGACACTCATGTCATGATTCTTTAAAATTTCTAACCACTTTCTTTGTCAGAGATTCAAGTCTTTTTGGCTAAACACATATTGAAGACTCTTGTGATCAGTGAAAACATCAACATGGACCCCCATATAGGTAATGTCTCCATATTTTCAAAGCAAACACTACCGCCGCTAGTACAAGATCATGGGTCGGATAATTCTTTTCATGGATCTTGAGTTACCTTGAAGCATAGGCAATCACTTTACCATGTTGCATAAGGACACATCCCAAACCCACTCGGGAAGTGTCACAATATACCACAAACCAATCGGTACCCTCCGGTAAGGTCAACACCGGAGTGGAAGTAAGTCTATCTTTCAACTCTTGGAACCTTTTCTCACAAACTTTCGACCACTCAAACTTAGCTTTCTTTTGAGTCAAAGCCGTCAGCGGAGAAGAAATGGAGGAGAAACTGTAACACCCCGAAAATGCTAACAAGAGTCGTATGTCGATAGACCACTGCTTAATTATTACAATATGTTTAATTCTCATTTTTGGGAACTTGAAATAATATTATATTTGCAACCTTGCTTAAAATAATTGTCATCGTAATTTAATGTATTTTATGGGGGTATTTGCGTAATGTTTTAATTAGAAATATGTATAGCTTTAAAAGGAGGTGAAGTATATATATATATATATATATATATAGGTGTATATGTATGCATTTGGGTAGCACACAAGTATTTGGGCAGCCAACTTTTATGGACAGCTGTGTATATGATAAGCACCTCTTGTGTTACTATATTTTGACACCTCCTCTTAGGAAATTCGTCTCACCTGAAGTATAAGTCCCTTAGAAAATTATCTAACCTGTTGTTCTTCAAGATCACAAGAGAAAATCTTGGTCCTTTTGGCTGGAAATCGAGTTACACTCTTCTCTTTGGTAAGTGGTAAAACCTGTTTTTGAGCTGGGTAGCGTTTAGTAGATTAAGCATATCTTGTTCTATAGAACTTTGTTTACTGTGAATAAATATGATTTGGAAAGATAATGGGTATATGTACAACTCTTATGTTTATGTTAAGCTCTAATTTAGTTGTTATGGATTCGAAATATGGGACGCATCATAGGACAAGTTCTGTCCAGATTCTGAAGTTTGAAATCTTGTATGGACGACTGTTAGTGTTTTGAATATATCGTTTTATCCAAAATACATTTTGCGGTGATTCTTGGTTGGTTGCAACCTTAAGAGAGGTACCTACATCTTTCATGAAGAGTATACAGTCCAGTTTTTCCGTTTGCCATTTCAAATCTTAGTTGTGACATGATGGACTAGGATGGCCAGAATTTACTGTTTGGGAGCATAGTCATATTCGTACAGGCTAGGCTTACTTGTGATGATAACCCTATTTTACGTTATCATTATTGAGCTGCTAGAAAGTAAATAAGTTATTGAATTCATTTTTTAAGGTTGTATATCCTCGTGTACAAGTTAAAGACTTTGATATGCTGCTAGGTCTACGGTTTGACTCTTCGAGTTTTGTTGGACTGTTTTTGTGCTAAAGAATTGAGGTTTGTGTATAAACTTATACTTGTACTCTTTTTACCTGCTCGTATAACTGAAAGTTATTTTGGTACCTTGGTTACCTCTTGTCACTTTGCTATGCCGTATTGGTATTCTTTAATACATTAAAGATGCTTATCTAACTAGCTCACTTGTACGGATTGTTTGATCACTTAGCACTCTTGTTGAGACCTTGTCCTTCTTGTGGCTGTGACTTTGTCACTCTTGGCATGCCTCTTGGTTCAGATCATTTGCCATCTTGACTCTGGATTTTTAGTTCGTCTTAAAGAATGGAAGTTGTCCATTTTAAGTAAGAACTAGGAAGCCATTTTTTAATATGGTTCTTGGTTCTCTTGATTATTGGGTTTTGACCCTTCTTGATGTAGGGCGTTGATCCTTCTTGATACCTGCTCATGCTTGGTGTGACGACCTGATGTATATATTGGGTGAGCCTTGTTATTGAATCTCTTGAAAAGTTGTGCTATGAGCATTCTTGACATTTGGACCTTTATATATTGAACTTGATACTCCTTGTATTTTGTTTACTTGATTTACTGATTTGGTTTTGATCATCCTACCCTTGACTTGAGAATGATAACTTGGTGAATTTAAAGGCTCCAAACCTATAGTTTATACATCACTAAGCTATATGCTTAGCGATAGTTGTTTCTATCGTAGGGGCTGTTCGCGATGATGCTTGAAGCTGGCTATTGATGATGGAGATTTTGAAAGCCTTAAGGAAGATCACATTTGCGTATAGGCATATATATTTTGTATAACCTTGGGACTTGTACATTATCTTTGTGCTGTATATTTACAGGAGATTTTGAGGGTTGATTTGGTCATGTGACCATGGGTTGTAATATAAGTATGGTTATGGTTATACGTTTTTATCTTTTTGGGGTGTGTAAACCCAAGTCTTGTAATATACTAATTTTCTATATGTCTTCAAAGTTGTGTGACGCATGAACCGGCTGATTTCGGTACTTGGAAGCTTGTAATATTCTTGTTATTTCACCCTCGAGTGTGAGGTTAACATATGCATGAAGATCTGGTCGGTTAATTGCTTAAATGTTATATTTTTTTTTTGGAGTTCGTTATGAATCTAATCCCTCTACTAGATTAAAATCAGTATGCCCTCATTAATTGGTTTTAAATGTCGCAAGTATTTAATTAGATTTCTTGTTTAAGTAGTGGTATCGTTTTGAAAGGATCGCTACAGAAACCCTCAACAAACCTCCTATAGTAACCGACCAAACCCAAAAAGCTTCTAATATCGGTATGAGTTAGAGGTCTAGGCAAACCTTTGACCGCATCCGTTTTCCTAGGATCTACCTCAATACCCTTGCTCGACACAATATGACAAAAGAAGGCAACCGACCTTAGCCAAAACTCACACTTACTAAACTTTGCAAACAATTGATGGTCTTTAAGGACTTGCAATACAATCCTCAAATGGTTCATGTGCTCATTTTCACTCCTTGAATAGAAAAAAATATCGTCAATAAACACTATCACAAACATATCAAGATAGTGCCTAAAGACTATTCATTAGGTCCATGAATACCGCCAGGGCATTGGTCAACCCAAATGACATCACCACAAATTCATAGTGACCGTACCGGGTCCTAAAGGCCATTTTAGGAATGTCAACCCCTCTTACCCTTAGTTTATGGTAACCTGAACGAAGATCTATTTTGTAAAAATAGTTAGTACCTTGGAGTTGATCAAACAAATCATCAATCCTAGGAAGAGAATACTTATTCTTTATGGTGACCTTGTTCAATTGGCGGTAATAATTATACATCCTAAGGGACCCATATTTCTTCTTTATGAACAATACCAGAGCACCCCATGGAGAGATGCTTGGTTGAATAAAACCCTTGTCTAGCAAGTCCTTGAGTTTCTCCTTCAACTCTTTCAATTCGGCCGGAGCCATTCTATATGGAGGGACACATATTGGTTGCGTATCCGGCAAGAGATCAATGCCAAAGTCTATTTCCCATTCAGGAGGAATATCGGGCAAGTCATCAAGAATGACTTCCGGAAACTCACTCACCACGGGGACCAACTCTAAAGAAGGGACATTGGACTCAACATCCATAACCCTAACAATATGATAAAGGCACCCCTTGGAGATCATTTTTCTAGCTTTTAGACATGAAACAAATTAACCTCTAGGGATAGAATTTCCCCCCTTCCATTCCAACACAGACTCATTTGGAAATTGAAACTTTACTACCCGAGTTCTACAATCAATGGAAGCACAACAAGCATGCAACCAATCCATACCCAAACTGACATCAAAGTCTAACATGTCTAATTCTACCAAATCAACCAAAGTGATCTTATGAGACAAAGAAATAGGACAATTCCTATAAACTCTTTTAGCCACAACCGAGTCACCAATCGGGGTAGAAACCAAAAAAGGTTCTTCTAAGACATCGGGGAGTATTTCAAATTTCATAGTCACAAAAGGAGTAACAAAAGACAAAGTGGAACCGGGGTCTAACAATGCATAAACATCAATAGAAAATACTTCAACATACCCATCACAACATCCGGGGAGCTCTTTTGGTCACCTCAGGATTGAAGAGCATATAAGCGGTTTGTCATAGGAGCATCAAAATTTGAGCCACTAGGGGGAGTTTGCTTATCATCTCTCCGTTTGGCCCTACGAGTTGGGCAATATTTCAATTGGTGTCCACTCTTACCACAACCATAGCACACTTCCATTCCAGCAAGACATTTGCCATCATGGTTCTTACCGCACTTGGCACAAGTAGGCCTCACCATAAAAGATGCATCACTATTGCCTCCTTGAGGCTTAGGGTTAGACACCCTATCTTTGTTGACCCTTGGAGCACTAGAGGAACCTTAGTTGGAAAACCTCTTCTTGAACCTTGGTCTACCTTGACCCTCGAACTTACCCTTAGAAGAATTCCCATCATCGATCCTTACCCTCTTTACCTCTTTATTCTTTTCCCTAAGCCCTGTCTCCTAAACTTGTTGAGCATACACCATTAGTCGTGAGATATCCATATTATCATGGAGCATTGCCACACGACATTCTTCCTCAATTGAGTCGGACACACCCGTCACAAATCGACTCATCTCATCCCTCGGATTAGACACCAAAGAAGGGGCATACTTGGACAACTTAGTGAATTTCAAAGAATATTCTTGGACACTCATACCTCCTTGATGAAGGTTTATAATTTCGTCCACTTTTGCTTCCCTCTTTTCACGAAAGAACCTATCATGGAATGCTTTCTTGAACACTTCCCAATCTATGGGACTCGCTCTTATAGGCCTATTACCCTTCCATTGAGTATACCATACTTGGGCCACATCCTTCAATTGATACGCGTCTAGTTCGACTTTCTTAATAAAAGTCACCCCCATATCTTATAGATCTCTTTCACAAACTCTTGTGGATCTTCATTCACTTTCGAACCAAAGAACATATGAGGGTTCATCCTTATGAGGTCTCTCAAACTTAAAGACATGGTGCTCACATTAGGGGTCACACGGGGCGCAACATCTAGGTTGGCTTGGATTGTCATAGCTTGGGCTTGTGTTGTCACCGCTTGAGCTTGAGTCATCATGACTTGAGTCAATGTTTGGAAAGCCTCCCTTATTTCCACATTGGTCATAGCCCTCTCATCATTAGGAGCTTGAGGATCTTGAGGAGCTTGGGGAGTAACTCCCTCATTCACATTCTCATTCTCCGTCCTTCTTGCATTAGCCCTTCTTGTATTCATAGCCTATAAACACAAGAGAAGGGTTAGGATAAAGGACTTCATAGAATTAGGACTCCTAAGCACGATCTAAGAGTAATGAATGAAGTGAACTTTCCTAAGCATCTTATAGCCTCTCATTCATAAGTGTGGTGTGCTTCACACTCAAGAACATGAATCTTTTAGATATGGTTTATGAGACATCAACCTAAAAATCATCCCACAACCTTATGCTCTGATACCATGTTTGTCACGATCCAGGGGTACCCCTTAGACGTAACACGGCGTACTTGACCCCGAAGGGGTCTCATACAAGACCTTAGTGTACATAAACATAGGAAATGGAAATGATGCATAATTAAAATTTTTACAATCAAAGTCTTTTCTTCATAAAATCGGAAAGAGACTAGACATTGTCTCATAATCCATCTACTACTATAGAATGTCAATAGGGTCACAACCCTTTACAATCGACAAAGTCTCAAAAGTAGACTATAAGAAAAACCAACTAGAAGTAAATGACATCTTGTCCATGCATCATGAGGACTCACCACAAGTCTTGAAGATAAGCAATCCAAACCTTAGTCAAGAAAGGAAGTACACTTCACCTAGCCAAAACCTACACTTATCAAAATATAGAAGAAATAGGGGTTAGCACAAATATGTACTAAGTATGGAAGCATGCATAAAATCCTTGAAATATGATAAAAATGGACATTTTTGTTGAAAAGTATGCATTTGTCAAGTTTGGAAATCAACATACACTTTCAAGGTAAAATACAAGTCATAATCACATTTCTGCTCATAACATAGTAACACCATTACCTTAGAAGCCCTAAGGAATACTTGTGCAATGTACGGTTAGCATTCCATAATACCAACCATACTAAGTACTCCTAAGAAGCTACCTTAGAAATACATATCATCTTTAGACCTCATCATAGCCAATAATCATAGAGATGGAAATAGTCATGTACATTACTTTGAACATAAGAAAAGTCATTCTTGATGAGTCCACGATTTGGACTCATTTAGGGCTTTATTTTAATTGATTTAGTGTCCTCAAATGCATATTTTGTGCTAATAACTGATGTAAATCGTTGAATTTTAGGTATTTTGATTGTGGAACACTATTGAGCAAAAAGGAACAAGGCAGCTGAAAGAAAAACGAAAAGAAGGCCTGAGGATCGCCTAATCCATTAGGCGAGTCGCTGAATGGCCATTGTCTCCCCTAATGTTCTAGAGTGCCAAGCTCTGATTGTAAAAATCTTGTCAGCAGGAGAAAGGAGCAGTCGGTGAGTCACCGAACGGTTTTGCGATGCAGTGCCAGATTGCCCAAAGTTTTAAAACCTCAAGGATGTTGAAGGCAAAAGCAAAACAGCGATGAAAATGACCAAAGGGCGGATGGCTGAGTGGATCGGCGATCCCGACTAACTGCGCCGAATGGTCCTTTGCAACACACTTTTTAACAACTATAAATACTTGTTTAAATTTTTAGCTTAGTATCGGATCTTTTGTTGAATCATATTATTATTCAGTTTTTGAAGTTTAGAGTTGAGAACTGAATAGAGAGACAATATTTCCTTAGCTTTGAAGATTTGAAGATTTCCATTTTCTAAGAAATTGGAAGTGGGTGTTGAAGATTCTTCATCTTAGACCTTTGTAAAGACTATAGCAATCCTACCCTGTTGATGGAAACACACCTTGGTAACAATTTTTACCTTTTTACTATGTCTAGCTAAAACCCCAATTCTTGGGGTGTGATTATGTGATTATGGGTTGATTTCACTTCTAGGTATTGTTAATTGATAGTTTATTTGCTGTTTAAAAGTGATTTCATTCAGTAATTGTGGTTGAATTTAATGGGTTGTATTTGCAAATACAATCTTAACTTCGTGTTTTTGGCTTACTCAAGAGAGAGGTTTTAAAACCAAAATTACTGAATCGATGGTGTGTGGGTATTGGGTTGTCATGGGTTCAGTTCTAGAGAGTGAGTCCTAAACCCTTTTCTACACATTCAGCTTGAGAGAGTGAATGGACTAAAGCGAAGGTTGTGCTTCATTGCCGCTTATTGGTGTTCGAGAGAAACCAATTTGATTCGGGAATTGTTCGAGAGAAAGTTTATCCCCACTAAAGTGTAGCTTATTCACTGATTTGCAGATGTTTACTTTTAATTGTAATTACCCGGTTGTTTACCTTGGCCCATAATCCTATCACATCCCAAGAATCCCTTCTCCATATTCGTATTTTCACATTTTTTGCTATTTTAGTTGATAATCGAATACAAAACCCTCTTTTGATATTTGACACTTGTGTCACCCAGAGTTGAATTTATGTTTTTCTTCATAAATGTTTTTAGCTATGATTGACTTGAGCATATTCTCACTTGACTATTGATTCTCAATTATGAACCACTCCCTTGGGACTCAACCCCAACCACTAGTTGGGTTATATTACTATTGAAAGACTGCTAGTGCTTAGTATTGGATGAAGTATCTTTAATAGCGTTAAAACATTCTTTAT
Organism: Solanum stenotomum; assembly: GCF_019186545.1. Taxonomy (NCBI): domain Eukaryota; kingdom Viridiplantae; phylum Streptophyta; class Magnoliopsida; order Solanales; family Solanaceae; genus Solanum; species Solanum stenotomum. The sequence goes on along the minus strand of NC_064285.1, from coordinate 34,489,292 downwards.
CAAAATGGCGCCGCTGCCGGGGAATGTTGTTACTTGAGAATTTTTAGTTAAGTTGAATTTTATTCTTGTTAGTTATAGTGGTACTTACTTAATTTTTAGTTTTGTTTTGCTTGTTTGTGTATTGAAAGCAGGAAGAATGAGTTTAAATAATAACTGTGAGCAAATTGAACACCTTCCATTAGAAGTGATGAGGTTCAGGGATAACATCCTAACCTTCAAGCAGTTAGAAGGTGAGAAAATTAATGAGTCGTGGTTTCGGTTAAAAGCACTGTTGATGCAATGCCCAACTCATGAGATTCCCGATTTAGTTCTACTGGAGTGCTTCTACAAGAGTCTGAGTCTTAGGAATAAAGGATTGATTGATCAACTTATTCCGGGTGGCCTTGTACGAAAACCCTATGTGGTAATAGCCCAACTCCTTAATCACATGGCTGATGCCAACCAAGAAGTAGAAAGGGAATTCAACTTAGCCAGTTTGTTAACTTAGCTAAGCGAGTTAACCAAAAAGATTATGGAGTTGGAGGCAAGATCCCAAAAAAATGACAAGTACCATCCTTATCATGATTGTCAAAAGATGAAATAGCAGGAGAGTGAACAAAATGAAGAGACTCTCTGACTTATTCTACACAAAATCAAAGAACAAGATAGAGTGTTGACTGAGATAAATGAGAATGTCCTAATGCTTAATCATATGATAATCTCCCATTCCATGATAATTCAGCTGCAAGATTCCCAAATAAACCAAGTGTTGTCGTGTCTTTACTTACAGTCTAAGGAGGGTTTGCCTAGTGACACTATGGCCAACTCCAAGAGTGAGGTTTGAGTGAGGAGTTGGTCCTGACACGATGTTAACAAAGTTCTTGGGAGGAAACCCAAGTGTTATCGCTTTGTTTTTGTTTTAGAAATAATAGTGTGTTGAATGTGCAGGTCAAAGTGTGGAAAGTGTTTAAAAAATACAGGTTGGTGTACAAAAGGTTCAGTCTGCGCATCACCGAAGAGGTCGGCGACCCCGACCTACACCGCCGTTGGACTCAAGACAACTTCAAAGTGGAGTCTGTAAAACTCGGTGACCCTAGGAAATTCTTGGTGAATCACCAACCAGGTCGGCGATCACGATCTAGTCCGCCGTTTGGAACCCCAAATTAATTGGAAGTCTTGTAAAACTAAGTGAGGTAAGTGACCACTCAGCGTGTCACCGAGCTCGACTAATGTCGCCGAATGGGTGAGAACTAGACGGTTTTTAAAACGCCAAAGGTTTAAACTTTCAAACTCTTCACTTTCCCTCACTTTCGACCTTTACAAACTCACATCTGCTTAGTATTTACCATATTTCTTGCATTTTCACTATATTTCAGTCATTGATTTGTGCTCGAATTGGGATAACTTTGCCGCCTAGCATTTCAATCTTTATTCGGTATCAAAGGTTAGTTTTTCCAAATCCGAGTTTACTTTTAGCAATTTGTACTCATTTACAAATGATATTATCTTGTTGTCGTGTGCTGGGCCTCTCTGATAGGATTAGTATGCTTAAATGCGTGATTTGATTTGATAACTTATTCGTAATCTTTTGAATGTTGAAATCCCATAATTTTGTGCTTTAAAATAAACTAAATTTTGTGGGGTTGTGCTTGTATGTTGTTTAGTTTAGTTGGGTTAAGTTAGAGTAACCTATATTTTTGCCGAAAGATGTAATTTTCCCAATCATAGAGCGGGTCACATCACTTTTAATGGCAAAAGTCATCAATCGGCCAAATTTGGCAAAATCGGGAGAAGTCTGAGTATCCTGGGGTAATGAGTGCTATGGGTGTTACTTTAATTTGACTAGTGCATGCTTTAATTTTGTTTTCAAGGGTTGCAGGGTTAAATTTGAGAAGTTGGGTTGAAAGTAGGCACGTTGGGTCATTTGGCTAGCTGGGTCAAGCTCGCCGAACCACTCGACAGTTTGTTGAAAGTCCCCATCTCGCCTTTAATTTCATGCTTAATGTGTTGTTGGGCTCTGTAACTTTCGGCAGGCTAACCTTTGCTCGCCGAAAGCTATCGGCGATTCACAGAAAGACCCTTCCTATTGCTGACTTGCCAGCATTTTAGAGCCAATCCTTTAGGCGAGCCCAATCTAGCTCGCCAAAGTGATTCGGCGCCTCGTCGATCAGTTCGGTGAGTTTGTCTGCAACTGTGTTTCTGTGATTTTGATTGAGTTATTTTTAACTTTTTCTTGATGTTTTGCAGATATGGTAAGGACAAACATAGACATGCCACCCTGGAAAAGAGTACTGGGTATCACTATAAATGAAAGGGGATCAAATCCTCCAAAGAAGGGCAGACAAGAGCCTCCTCCAGGTGACAAAGGCAAGGGTACAAGGCCCATATCTGACAGAGCTACTACTGGCGCCCAGGCTGCTCTATCTGAGCCTGAGGATGACCAACCTCTATAGTCCCGGCGGTTTGAGCTCCCAGCCAGATCTCGCCCTGACTCAGCCAGAATCCCTCCTGCTTCCACACCAGCAAACTCAGTGCCAGCTCAGGCACCTCCTGTGACCTATATGCCACCTGTCATTCCTCCTCCCAGACTTCTGCACCGGTTGAAAGGTGATGGTTTGTGAACCATCCTAGAGGAGAAGTTGCTCTCGACAGAAGGCCTGGAAGGCAAGTACTCAGATGTGAAGGACACCCTCCACTACCATAGGTTTGATAAGTTTACCAGGCCCCAAGGCCCTTTTATTCCTCTATAGGTCCGTTAGTTCTATACAGCCTACGATGACTTGGTCCCGAAGAGCAAGAAGAAGTCGAGCGAGTTCAGACCGGTGAAGTGTGTCATGGTATGGGGAAAGGAAATTGGGTGCAATAGTGAGTACATAAACATTGTACTGGGTAGAGCTCTGCATTCTACGCACCCTTATGATGGATTTCCTATTGCTCAGTCCTTAGATGATTTGAAGTGTTGGCTGGCACCTCTGATTTCTGACACCACCCCGAGGTGGATCAAGGCGGGAACCCCTATTGAGACGAGGGACTTGAGTGTTCCTGCCCGATTCTGGTTTGGCTTTATCAACAACACCATTATGCCATCCTATAATGAGTCTTTCCTCCACTATCCTAAGGAGGCATGCCTGGGGTCTATCATATCCAAGAGGCGCATTGACCTAGGCCTTATTATTGAGTAGGAGATGGCCATGAGGGCCAAGAAGAGGCAGACTTCCTTGCCATTCCCTGTCCTGATCACTGAGTTATGCCGACCTGCTGGAGTACCCCGTGACGACATGAGAGTCATTAAGGTGACACCTTCCTACTCTACTGACATTCGGCGTATTGAGGCTGAGTACACTCGTGAGTAGGCTGATAGGACGAGAGCAGCTTCGACAGATACTTCTCTGGAGGTTGATGTTGATTCCATACCTACAGAAGCCTCTGTGCCTACTCTGGCCTCCGGGCCTTTTGGTAGTTCAACCCTTTCTTCCTTTTGTTCATTGGCTCCAGGTACCTCTACTTCCTCCCAGCAGACCAAGATTACTCAGGCGCGATGATCCTGAAGATAGGCCATCTTTCCTATTCAGTTGATGTGAGGACAACCCGTTTAGAGAGATCTATCCCCTTGATGATTAAGGTTGCTATCTTAGCTGAACTGACTCCCTTTCGGGTTTTTTGTTGATGATCTGGCTACTAGAGTCGCAGCTTGTGAGAGCAGGCAGGGGGAGACCTTCGAGGTTATGGATTTGAGAGCCGAGGTAGCTGAATTAAGGAAGGACGTAAACTATCTAAAGTCTACTGACTTCACTTCATAACTTGAGGCAGCATACGACATGGATGCCCCTGAAACTTCAGAGACTCCTTTGGGTACCACCGGAGACATACACAGGGATGAGGCAGTAGTTGATGAGTCGAATGATGAGACAGATGAGGAGAAGATATAAATATGGGAGGAGAGCATATATGGAGACTTGCCGGATCTTGAGGAGACGATTATGCAGTCAGTGATCCAGACATCGCTGACCGAGATGTCCATGGCAGCTCCTAGTGGGTTTGGTACTGCTGTTCTTTCTGAAGTGACTCCGGGTACTGAGGCACGAGATCAGACTGATGCACCGGGAACTGATGCCCAGACAGATGGAGCGACTGTGTAGACAGGATCCCCTCTTTACCTCCCTCTCTGTCTTTCTTTACTTTGACTTGTGGATAATTTGTTGTTTGCATTTGAGGACAAATGACTTTATTTGTGGTGGGATGAGGCCCACCTTTTGTGATTTTTGTGAATATTGATGTTTTGTTTATATATTTGGGTTTTGAGCTGAATTTGTGTGTTACACTATTTTTGTGGATGTTTGAGCTTGTGGCTCCTTGTTTTAAATGATAAAATGATTTTTGACCCGTTTGAAAATTTTTCCCACCTCTTGTTTCTGATTAAATGTGGCTGTTCTTTTGCAAACTTGAGTATCGATTTTGATCAATACCGATGACTTGAATAGTGCTCATAATAGAACACAAATGAATGTGTGGCTACGATGAGGCCAAATGAAGTTGCATAGTCAATATGTGAACTCTTTGCATCTCGTTGTGACTAGCCAAGTATCAAATTGAGTCTCTTGTGATGAACATTGCACACTAGCGAAAGTGTGGAGTGTTGTTTGACTTTGGTGTCAATGCCTTGTGTGATGAGATTACCGTGAACCATGTGTGATGAAACCTATAATTTGCCCCATTGGTCCGGTTGACTAAGTGATATCAACTCTTGAGATGATCTTAGGCAACTTTAAAGAGTGTGAACCAATTTGACATTATACCTCTTTTTGTGGCCTACCTTGTGAGTGTGTGAACCCCGCTTGAGCACCCTTTGAGCCTTAACCTTTTCTTGGAAGAAACTTGATGAAATTGTGACCTTTCTTGATCCATTACCCATAATCCTCATGAATTGTGCTTTGTTTGAATAGCCAACTTAGGCCAAAATCCTAAGTTGGGGGTGTGTGGTGAAAAGAGAAGGTAAATCAAGGAATGCAAGAAAGTCCCCTTTCACCCATGTTTTGAGAAAAATGGAACCCCAACATACAAAAAAAGAGAGAAAAAGAAGAAAAGAATGAAAAAGTTGTGGAATAAAGTTGTGAAAATACAAAGAAAATGGGGTTTCCAACAGTCCATGGGAAGTGAATAATGGGATGACTTGTGAGCACGATTGAAAATGATGAAGAAAAGGAAAGGAAGTCTCGTTCACACCACATTTCATGAACACTATAACCATTGAGCCTAAATGACCATACCTTTGCACTCAGCCGCGTTACAAGCCTTGAAAAAATCTTTTTGATCTTGAGTGAGCTGAAGCAAGTGTTGATTGGAATATAAGGGCAAACCTATAGATGAAATCATGCATTGTGTTCATCTTTGTGAGTGTGAGCGTTGCATTTGATTCTGGAACTTTAAATTGTTGAACCAGTGTGTGTGAATATGGAATCATTCTTTGTGTGAGGGCATTTGATCACCTTTGTTGAGCTTGAACTTGAATTTGTAGCAAGTAATGTTTGCTTGAGATTCTTTGATAATGGTGAGTCACAACTTGAGTCTTAGAGTGCACAATTGATCCTTGCATGAGTAAGTTGAGTCTTGTTGTGTGCATTCATGATTGAGTTTTGTGTAGCACTATTTGAGGCATCTTTTTTGAACTGGTGAACTTGAGTTTTACTTGAGGACAAACAAAATTTTAAGTTGAGGGTGTGATGTTTGACGTAATCAAAGACACGACTTCCAATTTAGGTGTCAACGATCACGTGCAGTAATATAACCCAACTGAATGGGTTGGGGTCGAGTCCCAAGAGAGTGGTTGCAATAATTAATAGAAAAGTAAAATCATGTTCTAATCAATCATAGCTATAAATATTAACGAGTAAAAACATGATAAATCAATGGGTGACAAGAATGTCAATTATCAATGAGGGGTTTGTATTCAATTAACAAATAAAAACAACAAAAATATAAATATACGATAGGGAGACATTATTCTTGGGATGTGATAGGAAAATGGAATAAAATATACTATTGGGTAAATGCTATTGATAGTTAATCGTTGAATATTTGTATCTAGGCTAGACTTTAGTGGGGGTAAATTCTCTCTCGAGTAACTTACCCCGAATCAACTCGATTTCTCTCGAACATCGAGTTGCCAGAATTAAGCACAACCTTCACCTTAACCCGTTCACTCTCTCGAGAGCTGAATGTGTGGGAAAAGGCCTAGGATTCATTCTTTCGAGCTGAACCCACGATGACCCAATAAGCACCGGCAATCGATTTAGTAGTCTTAGCTTTAAAACCTCTCTCTCGAGCAAGCCAAAAACACTAAGATGAAATCATATTTGCAACTACAATCCCATTAAGTCCAAACACAACTATTAAATGAAATCACATTTAAACAACAAATAGACTAACAATAAGCAATACCCTATAGGAAATTTAACCCATATTCACAAAATCACACCCCAATAATTGGGGTTTTAGCTAGACATAGAAAAAGGGAAGAAAATGATACCAAATTGAATTAACATCAACTGGGTATGGTTTATATTCACTTCAAATGAGTCTAGAATGAAGAATCTCCAACACCCACTTCCAATTTCTTGGAGTTGGAAGTCTTCAAATCTTCAAGATCAAGAACAATGTCTCCCAAAAACTCTAAGAACTAAAAATTGGAAATATTCTCAGTCTCAAAATTTTCTACAAAAATTTCATTTATTAAGCTATAGAATTAAATGAGTATTTAGAGCTTTCAAAAATTTATGCTGTGAAGGATCACTCGGTGCAGTTAGTCGGGATAGCCGATGCACTCGGCGATCCACCCTATGGTCTGTTTATCGCTTTTTAGCTTTTGCCTTCATCATCTTCCCATTTTGAATCACTGGTCGATATGGAACTGCTTCGCGGATCTACTTGGAGATGCGCTAACTCCTACCTTTCCTCGCAGACTTGATCTTTTCCTTCAGGGCTCATCACACTGGAACATTAGGCGAGATTTGAGGTCTTTCAGTGACTTGCCTAATGGATCAGGCGATCTTTAGGCCGTCTTTTCTTCCTTCTTTCAGCCACTTTGTTCCTTTTTGCTTGATAATGTCCGTGCTTTATCTCTCAAGTCAAATACTTGAAACTTAAAGATTTACATCAGATATTGAGACAAAATATGCATTTGAGAACACTAATTCAATAAAAATATAGCCCTAAATGAGTCCAAATTGTGGACTCATTAACAACCCCAACTTAAACTTTTGCTTGTCCTCAAGTAAAACTCAAGTTCAATAGTTCAAAAAGGATGTCTCAAACAGTGCTACACAAGACTCAATCATTAAAGTACACACAAGACTCAACTTACTCATGCAAGGATCAATTGTGTACTCAAAGATTCAAGTTGTGATACACAATTATCAAAGATTCTCAAGCTTACAATACTTGCTTTAAATGCAAGTTCAAGCTCAACTAAGGTATTCAAATACCCTCACACAAAGAATGATTCCATGTTCACACACTATGGTTCAATCATTTAAAACATCTATAATCAAATGCAACGCTCACACTAACAAAGAAGAACACTATGCATACTCTCACCCATAGGTTTGCCCGTATTTTCCAATTGACAATTATTTCAGCTCACTCAAGATCAAAAAGGTCTTTTCAAGGCTTGTAATGGGGATAAGTGCAAATGTATGGTCATTTAGGTTCAGTGACTTTTATCCTCATGAAATGTGGTACTCACAACACTTCCTTTCTTCTTCTTTCATCATTTTCTTTAGTGCTCTTAAGTCATCCCATTATTCATTTTCCATGGATTGTTCGGAAACTCCATTTCTTTTGTACTTTATTCCACGACTTTTTATTTTTCATTCCATTCTTCTTTTTTTCTCTTTTTTTTTTTTGTGTGGAGGGGTTCCATTTTTCTCAAAAACATGGGTTAAAGGAGACTTTCCTTGCACTTCTTGACTTGCCTTTTTCTTTTCACCACACCCCCAACTTAGGCTTTTGGCCTAAGTTGGCTATTCTATCAACCACAAATCAAAAGGATTATAGGTAGTGGATTAAGAGAGGTCATATTTTCATCAAGTTTCTTCCAAAGAAAGGTAAGGCTCAAGGGGTGTTCAAAAGAGGTTCACACACACTCACAATGTAGGCCACAAAAGAGGTATATGTCAAATTGGCTCACACTCTTCGAAGTTGCCTAAGATCATATCAAGAGATAGCCTTACTTAGTCGATCGGACTAACGGGGCAAATTCTAGGTGTTATCATGCATGGTTCACAGTAAGCTCATCACACAAGGCATCGACACGAAAGTCAAACAAGACTCTACACTTTCGCTAGTGTGCAATGTTCATCACAAGAGACTCAATTCGATAATTGGCTAGTTACAACGAGATGCAAAGAGTTCGCATATTGTGTATGCAACTTTAATTGGCCTCGTTGTAGCCGCACATTCATGTTTGTTTGATTATAGGCACTATTTGAGTCATCGATATTGCTCAAAATCGAGTCTCAAATTTGCAAGAAAACAACCACATTCAACACGTACAAGAGGTGGAAATTTTTTTCCTAAAGGGTCAAAAATCATTTAGAATTAAAAACAAAATCTTCCACAAGAAGCAGTGCATAACATAATTGTAAGCATACCGACCCAAATATATAAACAAAACATCAAACATCAATATTCACACAAAAGGTGGGCCTCACCCCATCACAAATAAAAAATCATTTGTCCTCAAATGCAAAATGAACTAAATTATCCAAAAATTGAAAGAAAGTAAGACAGAGAGGAAGGTAAAGAAGGGATCCTGTCTACGCAGTCTCTCCATCTGTCTGGGCCTCAGTGCCCGGTGCAGTAGTCTGGACTTGGGAATCAAGCACCATTTGTTTGCTCTCACAAGCCTCAACTCTCATAGCCAGATCATCAACATAATCCCCAAGGGGGGTCAGTGCTGCCAAAATAACACTCTCAATCATCGCTGGGATAGATCTCTCCAATCGAGTCGCCCTCACATCAGCTGAATAGGCCAGATTCCCCATTTTCAGGATCATCACCTGAGTAATCCTGACTTGGTGGGATGAGGTGGAGGTACCTAGAACCTGTGAAGAAGTGGGAGGGGTAGAAGTACTTGAAGGCCCGGAGGTCGGAGTAAGCGAAGATGCCTCTACAGGTAACGAATCAACATCAACCTTCAGCGAAGTATCTGCTAGAGCTGCTCTCCTCCCGTCAGCCTCCTCTCGTGTGTACTCGGCCTCAATACACTGGATGTTAGTGGAGAAGAAGGGGTAACCTCAATATCTCTTGCAGCATCCCAAGGTACTTTAGCGCACCGACATAACTCAGTGATCAAGACCGAGAATGACAGAGAAGTCTGCTTCTACTTTGCTCTCATGGCCATCCCCTGTGAAATAAGAAGTCCTAGGTCGATGTGCCTCCTGGATATGATGGACCCTATGCATGTCGCCTTAGGATGGCGGAGGACAAATTCATTCTGGGATGGCATAATGGTGCTGCTGATAAAGCCAAACTAGAATCGATCAACAATAATCAAATTACTCTTCTCAATAAGAGCGCCCGCCTCTATCCACCTCGGGGTGGTATAAAAAATCAAAGGTGACAACCACTCCTTCAGATTATCAAACGATTGAGCCACATGAAATCCATCATACGGGTGTGTAGAGTGAAGATCTCTACCTAATACAACGTTAATATACTCACTGCAACACCCGACCTCCTTGCCTCAGACCATGACCGCCTTAATCGGTCTGAATTCACTGGCCTTCTTCTAACTCTTGGGAACCAGATCACCATAAGATTTGTAAAACTCACAGACCCAAGAGGGAATATAGGGGTCTCGGGGTCTAGTGAACTGCTCGAACCTGTGAAATTGGAGGGTCTCCCTCACATCTGAATACATCCCCTCCAAGCTTTCTGTAGAAAGAAGCTTTTCCTCCAGGATGGTTCGTAAACCATCACCTTTCAATCTATTTAGAAGCCTGGGAGGAGGAACGACATGAAGCACATGGGTCACAGGAGGTGCCTGAGCTGGCACTGGTTCTATTGCAGGAGGAGTGGCATCTGAGGGAACTCTAGATGACGTGGTTTAAGATCTAGCCCGAAGCTCATTCTTTCAGGAAATCAAAGGCTGCTCGTCTTCAGGTTCAGACAAATCAATCCCGGTGTCAACAACCATTCTCTCAGATGTGTGCTTCTTTCTTTTGCCTTTGTCTCCCAGTGAGAGTTCTTACCTTCTCTTCTTTGGAGGTTTGATCCCCCTTCATTTATGTTAATACCCCATGCTTTTTTCTAGGTGGAATGGTTAGATTAGTCCATACCATATCTTCAAAACATCAAAAAGAATTTAGCAACAATTTAATTAAGAGCACAAAAAAGCAGTCCCAGACAAACTCGCCGATCCAGTCTGCGAGTCGCCGAATCTCTTTGGCGGGCTAGATTGATGTTTGCGTAATCAAGGCACAACTTCCAATGCAAGTGTCTACGATCGTACAATAGTAAAGTAACCCAACCAAGGGTTGGGGTCGAGTTACAAGGGAGTGGGCTTGATAATTAATAGAAAAATAAAATTTAGTTCTAGTTACTCATAGTTAAAGACATTATCGAATATAAACATGCTAAATCTAAGGGGTGACACAAGCGTGAATTATCAATGGGGGTTTGTGACAAGTAAGCAAAAACAACAAATATAAAAGAAGTACTAATCAAGGAGACGAGATTCTTGGGATGTGATAGGAATACAAATTAAACTAGACTATTGGGTACATGCTTTTGTTAGTAAATCCGTTGAGTATTTGTGAATAGGTTAGACTATAGTGGGGGTAAATTCTCTCTCGAGCAACTTACCCCGAATCAAATGGGTTCCTCTCGGATACCCACTTGCCGCATGAAGAACAACCTCCGCCTTAGCCCACTCACTCTCTCGAGCTGAGTGTGTGGGAGAAGGACTAGGGTACACTCTCTCGAGCTGAACCTCATGTCGACCCACTCCCACATGCCATTAATTTAGTAGTCTTAGTTTTATGACCTCTCTCTCGAGCAAGCCAAAAACACAAAGGTGAAATCGTATTTGCAACTACAATTTCATTAAGTTCCACCACAACTACTAAAAGAAATCACATTTACACAACAAATAAACCATCAAGAAGCAAGATCCAACAAATAAGCTAACCCATATTAACAAAGTCACACCCCAAGAATTGGGGTTTTAGCTACACATATAAAAGAGATAGAAATTTATACCTATATAAGTTTGCATTCAAATGGGTATGAAGATTAAGTCTTAAAACAAGCAAAGAATGAAGAATCCACAAGACCCAAGTCCAAATTCTTGGAGTTGAAACCCTTTGAATCTTCAAGTTCTTCAAAACCCTCTCCAAACTTAGAACTCAAAATTCTATGTTAAAAATTATATATTAAAAATCTGATATTAAGCTACAACTCTCAATGAGTATTTAAAGTTTTCAAAAATCAGTGCTGCAGCGGATCATTCGGCATCATTAGTCGAGATCGCCGATCAACTCGGCGATCCACACTTTGGTAGCTTTCATCGCCGTCTTGCGTTAGCCTTCAACATCGTCGTGTTTTGGATCATTGGGTGACATAGTACAGCTTCGCAGAACTTCTTGGAACATCGTCGTAGTGTTCATGCTTTCCCTCAAACTCCAAATAACTGAAACGTAAGGGTTTTCATCAGATATTGAGATAAAATATGCATTTGAGGACACTAATTCTATCAAAATATAGCCCTAAATGAGTCCAATTTGTGGACTAATCAACACCCCTAACTTTAACTTTTGCTTGTCCTCAAGCAAACTCAAGTTCAGCCTTTCTAAAAGGGTATCTCGAATAGTACTACACAAGACTCAATCATGAATGCACACAACAAGACTCAATTTACTTATGCATAGATAAAATGTGCACTTAAAGATTCAAGTTATGACTCACCAATATCAAAGAATCTCATGCTCACAATACTTGCTTCAAATGCAAGTTCAAGCTCAACCAAAGTGTTCAAATGCCCTAACATAAGGAATTATTCCATATTCACACAATGGTTCACGGTTTCAAGATTCAGAATCAGATGCAATGCTCACACTCATAAAGAAGAACACAATGCATAATTTCACCCATAGGTTTGCCTATATTTTCCAATCAACATTTGTTTCAGCTCACTCAAGATCAAAAAGGTCTTTTCAAGGCTTGTAATGGGGATGAGTGAAAATGTATGGTCATTTAGGCTCAGTGACTTTCATCCTCATGAAATGTGGTACTCACAACACTTCCTTTCCTCTTCCTTCATCATTTTTTTTAGTGCTCATAAGTCATCCTATTATTCACTTTCCATGGATTGTTTGGAAACCCTATTTCTTTTGTACTTTATTCCACAACTTTCTTTTTCTTTTTCTTTCTCTTTTCTCTCTTTTTTTATATGGAAGGGTTCCATTTTTGTCAAAACCATGGGTAAGAGGAGACTTTCCTTGCACTTCTTCACTTGCCCTTATCTTTTCAACACACCGCCAACTTAGGCTTTTGGCCTAAGTTGGCTATTCAACTAACCATAACTTCATGAGGATTATGGGTGATGGATAAAGAAAGGTCTAGTTTTCAACAAGTTTCTTACAAAGGAAGGTAAGGCTCAAGGGGTGTTACAAAGAGGTTCACACACTCACAAGGTAGGTCACAAAACAGGTGTATGTCAAATTGGCTCACACTCTTAGAAGTTGCCTAAGATCATATTAAGAGACATCATCACTTAATTGATCAGACCAACAGGGCAAATTCTAGGATCCATCATGCATAGTTCACAGGTAAGCTTATCACACTAGGCATTGACACTATAAGTCAAACAAGACTCCACACTTTTGCTAGTGTGCAATGATCATCACAAGAGACTCAATTCGATACTAGGCTAGTCATAACGATATGCACATATTTCACATATTGTCTATGCAACTTCATTTGGCCTCATCGTAGCCGCACATTCATGTTCATTCGATTGAGAGCACTATTCAAGTCATCTGTATTGATCGGTTTTGAGACTCAAATTTTGCAAAAGAACAGTCACATTTAACACACGAGAGGTGGACATTTTTTTCGAATGGGTCAAAATCATTTTTGCAATTTTAAATAAAAAGGAGCCACAAGCTCAAACATCCGCAGAAAGTAGTATTTAACACAATTATAGCTTACAACCCAAATACATAATCAACACATAATTCATGAATATCACACAAAGGTGGGCCTCACCCACCACCAATAAAAGCAATTTTTCCTCAAATGCAATTAACACAAAATCCGAAATGTAAAATAAAGAAAGAAAGAGAGGGAGGTAAAGAGAAATCATGTCTATGCAGTCTCTCCATCTGTCGGGGCATCAGTGCTCGATGTGTCAGCCTGGAATTTGATAATGATCCCCGGAGTCTCTTCAGAAGATTCAGCGGCACCTGACTTACTGAGATTGTCTAAGACATGAGCCGCCAGAAAGGAGTGGATAACTTTGAAGTATCCACGTCTCCACGAGAGAAAAATGGGATCTCAGGGATTTGTTCTCTTGCTTGTACTGGGATTCTTCCCCTCATTATCCATTTTGGGAGGATCTATTGCCTTTGTATTTTTCCTGAAATTTTTCACTCTTGTTTGTCTGGGTGGCATACCTTTTCCAGCTACTTTCGGTCTAGCCATTTCTGCAAAGCTTTGAGAAAAAGTTAGAAAGTATTCGGACAAAAGCAAGGCCGTTCAATTGCAGAATCACTTCACTGAACCAGTTGGCAAAGCGCTCAATTACTTAGGCGGTCTGCCGAGTGCAGGGCACAGAGAATACAAAGGTGCAGACAAAGGGCGAACAAGAAGCCTTTCGGTGAGGCACCGAATGAGTTTCGCGCATTAATGTTTGTTGCCGAAAGTTATAGAATTCAAAATCATATTTAGCATTGAATTAAAGGTGAGATGGGGACTTTAGGCGAACCGCCGAGTGGTTCGGCGAGCTTAACCCAGCTCGCCAAACGGCTCAACGTACCTCTTTTCAACCCATCTTCTCGAATTCAACCCCACAACCCCCGAAAGCAAAATCAAAATATGCAATAGCCAAATTAGGCTTAGACCCAGCGACACTTATGCATAACCCACGATATTTCATCCACTATAGGGCATAATTTTCAGGAATATATATTTAACTCAATACAATCAATATTATCGAATCAATGCAAGTAAACAAAAATTTTAATCCTACCAGAGAGGACGAACACACATCATCAAAGTAATGTCATTGCATTTGAGCACAACTTTTGATAAAAGGAACGTCAGGCTCGAAAACCAACCTTGGATGCTGATTAAGATGCTACTGAGATGCTTGGCAGCAACCCAATCCAGATCCAAGCTTAATTTAATAACCAAAACACAACAGAGATATATCAATATTGAGAATAAAACTAGGTGCGAGTTTGCAAAGTTTGAAAATGAGGGAGAGCATAGGAAATTGAAACTTCTAAACCTTTGGCTTGAAAAATACCAGTTCTTGCCCACTTGGCGACATTAGTCGTGAGCGCCGAACCATTCGGCGTCACGCTAATCAATCACCTTCCTTGTAAAGTTTTACAGAATCCTCTAGTTAATGTGGTGATCCAAACGGCAATACAAATCGGGGTCGTCGAGCTAATCGGCGATGCGCCGAATGGAACATTTTCTCGCCAACCTGCACCTATCAACACTTTCCACACTCAAACCTACAATATCAACACACCATTATTGCTAAACAAAATTAAAGCATTTAAGGGTTTTGGGTTCCCTCCCAAATAATGCCTTAGTTAACGTCGAGGCACGACGCGGGTTAACATCTAAACTTCACTTTTGGGGTTAGCCAAAACATCACTTGGCAACCCCCTGGTTTGTGCTGGATGAAGATGAGGCATCACATGACCCGTAAGGTTCTTGAGCAGCTGAATGAATCTGGAATGAGAACCAATCATCTGTTTCATCAATTTGATGTTCTCATTCACTTCTTCCAGCACCTTATCATGCCCACTTACCTTGTTGAGAATGATGAGCATTCCCTCAACACGTTTACCTTCATTGTCCGGATTTCTTCACTCATGAGGGGGAACATATCTGTCCTTTCTTTTGCATTGGACTTGAATCTCCATTATCTTTTTGGCCAACTCATCCATCTGAGTCATCAGTACGGCCAGCATGAAGTCCTTCTCTACTTCTTGGTTTGCTTCAGCTATGTGATCAAACAGGTGGGCTACTATCTCATAAGGCTGATGTGTAATACCACCCGAAATGAGTTGGTCAGCTAATGCTTTGTTTTCGGGACCAAGACTTCTGTAGAAGCAGTCCAGGAGGACTATATCGAGAATTTCATGAGGGGGCATCGAATCAGAAGCGATTTAAACCTTGGCCATGTCTCATGAATCCGCTCACCTTCCAATTGTTCGAAAGTTAGAATACTATCCCTGAATATCATTACTTCTAATGGAGGAAACTCCATTTTGCTCACGAGTACTGCTTGACATACTCACTTCCTCTGTTTGAAAGCTCAAACAAGCAAAATACAAAACAAAAAATTAGGTAAGTAAAACTACAACTAAGAAGAACGAAAATTCTACTAATCTAAGAATTCTCAAATAACACCACTCCCCGGTAGTGGTGCCATTTTGATGTTTGTATAATCAGGACACAACTTCCAATGCAAGTGTCTACGATCATACAATAGTAAAGTAACCCAACCAAGGGTTGGGGTCGAGTCCCAAGGGAGTGGGCTTGAGAATTAATAGAAAAATAAAATTTAGTTCTAGTTAGTCATAGCTAAAAACATTATCGAATATAATCATGCTAAATCTAAGGGGTGACGCAGCGTCAATTATCTATGGGGGTTTGTGACAAGTAAGCAAAAACAACAAAAATAAAAGGAGTATTAATCAAGGAGACGAGATTCTTGGGATGTGATAGGAGTACGGGTTAGACTAGACTATTGGGTATATGCTTTTGATAGTAAATCCATTGAGTATTTGTGACTAGGCTAGACTATAGTGGGGGTAAATTCTCTCTCGAGCAACTTACCCCGAATCAAATGGGTTCCTCTCGGACACCCACTTTCCGCATGAAGAACAACCTTCACCTTAGCCCATTAACTGTCTCAAGCTGAGTGTGTGGGAGAAGGACTAGGGTTCACTCTCTCGAGCTGAACCTCATGTCGACCCACACCCACTGTCCATCAATTTAGTAGTCTTAGTTTTACGACCTCTCTCTCGAGTAAGCCAAAAACACAAAGGTGAAATCATATTTATAACTACAATATCATTAAGTTCCACCACAACTACTAAATGAAATCACATTTACACAACAAATAAACCATCAAGAAGCAAGATCCAACAGATAATCTAATCCATATTCACAAAATCACACCCCGAGAATTGGGCTTTTAACTACACATGTAAAAAAGATAAAAATTAATACCAATATGAGTTTGCATTCAAATGAGTATGAATATTTAAGTCTTATAACAAGCACAAAGTGAAGAATCCACAAGACCCAAGTCAAAATTCTTAGAGTTGAAACCCTTTGAATCTTCAAGTTCTGCAAAACCCTCTCCAAACTTAGAACTCAAAATTCGATGTTAAAAACTACAACTCTATACAAGTATTTAAAGTTTTCAAAAATTAGTGCTGCAGCGGATCATTCGGCATCGTTAGTCGAAATCGCCGATCAACTCGGCGATCCGCCCTTTGGTAGGTTTCATCGCCGTCTTGCGTAAGCCTTTAGCATCATCGTGTTTTGGATCATTGGGCGACATAGTACAGCTTCACGGAACTGCTTGGCGATATGCCGACTGCTCCTTGTCACCGTTGATTGATCCATTCTTTCAGGGATTAGAACACTGGAACAAAATGTTAGGATAAGACCTTTTGATGACTCGCCGAATGGGTTTAGTGATTCTCAGATCTTCATTTCTTCGTTCTTTTAGCTCCTTTTGTTCCTTTTTTGTTAAGTAGTGTCCATGCTTTCCCTTAAACTCCAAATACCTGAAACCTAAGGGTTTTCATCAGATATTGAGATAAAATATGCATTTGAGGACACTAATTCTATCAAAATATAGCCCTAAATGAGTCCAATTTGTGGATTCATCATAGATCGGGCTCGCCGAAGGGATTGGCTCAAAACTCTTAGCAAGTCAGTGATGGAAGGGCCTTTCGGCGAGCAAGGGTTTGTCCGTCGAAAGTTACAGTGCAATGAGGGTTCAGGGGTGTAGACAAAGGGTTAGCAAGCATACTTTCGGTGAGTCGCCAAGTGCTTTTGGTGACCTCTGGCTTCTCGCCAAAAGTGACAGACTCCAACAACACAAATTGTAAGAAATTAAAGGCAAGATAGGGATTTTTAGTAAATCGCCGAGTGGTTTGGGGGGCTCGACACAGCTTGCCAAACGACCCAATATGCCTACTTTTAACCCATCTTTTCGAATTTGACCCTGCAACCCCTGAAAGTAAAATCAAAGCATGCACTACTTCAATTAAGCTCAGACCCATAAAACCCATCACCTCGGGATACTTAGACTTCTCACAGTTTTGCCAAATTTGGCCAATTAACAATATTTGCCCTTAAAAAGGATGTCACCCGCTTTATCATTGAGCAAATTAAATCGTTTGGTGCAAATATGGGCTACTCAGGCTTCACCCAACCAATCTAACCAACATGCAAGCACACCCCCACAAAATATAACTCAATTTAAGGCACAAATTTACTGGCATTCGATGATCAAAACAATATGGGAAAGATTATCAAATTAAAATTGGCATTCAAACATTCTAATCCTATCAGAGAGTCTCAGCACACGACCATATGATATGATCATTGCAAATGAGTACCCAATTTTCAAAAGTAAACTCGGGGTTCAGAAAACAAACCTCTTATGCCGATTAAAGAGTTTTGAAATGCTAGGTGGCAATGAAATTCCAATTCCAAGCACTAATCAACAACCAAAATACTTATGGAATGTAAAAGTATTAAAAATACTAACTTGGTGTGAGTTTGCAAAGTTTGAAAGCGAGGGAAAGTGAAGATTTTGAAATTTTAAAACTTTTGGCCATTAATAACCGTCTTGTTCGATCCATTCGACGATGTTAGCCGCACTCGCCGATCCACTCCGTGACACGTGGAGTGGTCACTTACCCCACTGACTTTTTACAAGACCTTCAAATACTTGGGGGTTCAAATGGCGGACAACATCGTGATTGTCGACCTACTCGGCGAGTCGCCAAGTTTCTCCTGGGCTAGCTGAGGTTTACAGGATCCAAGTTAAAGTTGTATAGAGCCAAACGGTGGATCAAATCGAGTGTGCAACCTTTTCGGTGATGCGCCGACTGGAATATTTGCTTGCGAACCTGTACTTTTCAAACACTTTCCACACTCAAACCTACACAATCAACACACCATTATTCTAAACTAGGCATAAAGTTGTAAAACCTTGGGTTGCCTCCCAAGAATCGCCTTAAGTTATAGTCGTGGCACAACTTCCCCACTCAGTATTGATTTGTGGGGTGGATCCGAGACAACACATAACCCATTTGGGTCTCTAGCAGCTGAGTAGATATGAAATGGGAAGCAATTATCTCATTTATCATTGAGACATTTTCTTTTATTTCATTCAACACCTTGTCGTGACTTTCAACTTTGTGAAGAATGAGTGGGAGTATCTCCACTATTTGTTCACCCTCATTTACACTAGGTTCCATGCGCTCATGAGGGAGGATGTACCGGTCTTTATTTTTGTCTAGCACTTCCAATTCCATAATCTTTTTGGTCACTAGATCCAGCGTAGTCAATAGTGTGGCAAAAATATGGTTATTCTCAGTCTCTTTGTTGCTCATGGCCAGGTTATCAAGGAGCTGGGCTGCCATTGCATAGGGCATTCGTGACAGACCCCTTGGAAATATTTGGTTAGCCATTCTTCTATTTTTCGGGCCAAGACTTTTGTAGAAGCAGTCCAATAACACGTTTTCTGAGATTCCATGAGTTGGGTGCTGGAGGAAGATTGACTTAAATTGCAGCCACAACTCATGGATTGACCTGCTCTCCAATTTTCTGAAACTTAGGATGCTATCCCTAAGAGACATCATTCTCAAAGGAGATGAATCCGTTTGGTCACCATTGTTATCAGACATGATCCACTGTCCTACTCAAAACAAACAAGCAAAACAAAACTGAATATTAACTAAGTATCACTATAATTAACAAGAATGAAATACTACTTAACTAAAAATTCTCAACTAACACCACTCCCCGGCAGCAACGCCATTTTTGTTGTTTGACATAATCAAAGATACGACTTCCAATTTAGGTGTCAATGATCGCGTGCAGTAATATAACCCAACCGAATGGGTTGGGGTCGAGTCCCAAGGGAGTGGTTGCAAGAATTAATAGAAAAGTAAAATCATGTTCTAATCAATCATAGCTATTTAACGAGTAAAAACATGATAAATCAATGGGTGACATGAATGTCAATTATCAATGGGGGTTTGTATTCAATTAACAACTAAAAACAACAAAAATATAAAGATACGATAGGGAGACAGGACTCTTGGGATGTGATAGGAATATGAGATAAAATATACTTTTGGGTTGTCACGCCTCAGATCTGATTAAGACGGACAGGCACCCGATGTCTAAATGGCCTGGGAGAACCAACTTACAACCTGCACTTACCATACATTTAACTATGATAACTATGAAGCTATAACAAGCTTATATGCCCTGTAGTGATAAAAGACCGACATAGACAGGCCCAAAACTTATGTACAACACTTGGTCGTTGAGGCCATAATTGTTAAGAGACAAGACACAATCAAACTTTATACATTACTCTACAAAGCCTCTACAAGATAGACAACCTTAGTTTAGGTCGGGACAAGGCCCCGCCTTACCCTTAACTACTATACGGTAACAAAATAGATGCTAAAGACTCGATTAAGCCCCGAATCAACTTGGAGCTCACCAATAGCAGCTGATTGTCCTGTGCTCCTACTGGGGAGGTCTACTAGCTGGAGTACCTGTGGCTGCAGCATGAAATGCAGCGTTCCCCGAGAGGGACGTCAGTACGAAGAATGTACTGAATATGTAAGGCAATAACATATGTAAACAAGAGCTGAATTGAAATCAAGTATCAATATGTAAAGGCATAGATCAGATTAAAGACCACCCTTGTTGCTGTTGTGGGATCATGTACATTATATTCTTTTCTATAATTTTCTTTACATTGCGATCTCTGTAAAGCATGTGATACAAATAACCAACTGATCAGTGGTAAAAGAGGATGACCCATGCTAGGCATTGTAACCCTTGAGATGCTGTCCTCAAATATATAACTTTGGGATCGACCCATGCTAGGCTTTCGCCCCTAGGCTGCCACCCTTATACACCAATTGGGATCGACCCATGCTAGGCTTTTGCCCTTGGGCTGCCACGCTTACACATATACCGCTTCATATAGTTCTTTAATCTTTGAGATTGTTATTTTGGTGGTCATAATTATTTTTGAGCATCAGAACTGTGGATCAGTAGTAGGAAACATGTGAATATGCACTTAGGGTAGTAACAATAACACAAGATGGAAATGTAACACTAATGAATTACATAAGAGCTCAAATGACATAATGGACCTCATTTGATTGACAGGAGGAATCACAAAGCTACTGCTGAAATTACCCTTTTCTCATACCAATACTTGGAAAAGTAAAGATGCACATATATTGAAGCAATTCGACACACTAAGGAGAGGGGAAATATTGTTAGCTGTGTTTGGGATTGTACGTTGCCACTATGTGTCTTTTACTTGAAAGAGCACTTAGGAAGCTCACTTGTTGGTAGTGACACAAGCAGAGTTCATGCCAAAGAATATAGAATCGAATAGCCTTACATACCTTACTGTACCACTCAGATAGTACAACAAATTAACCTCCTTCCTTTCCGATTATTAATCTACAATGAACTAAGTAACACAACTAATATTAGTAGCTACCCAACAAATTGGGCTACTTGAACTTGGCAAACAGTAATCAGGCAACAAACTCATACTTATCAAACCGATGGTATGCATTCCACCCCTTCTCCTTTAATAACGTCATATACAATACGACCTTCTAATAAGGTACCCTGAAACTCCTCGGGCTTTATAATATATGCAAAATAGTATACAAAGGGGTTGCAGGCAGCAAGCTCATGCAACGCCCAATTAGATGGTACGTTACTGCACCCTTTACCGTTTTATCCTTTAACAAGTTCTCATGACTTCTGCACATGCCTCCTTATGTTACTATACACAAATCAGTCTCTAAACATCAGAATGTGGCAGTAGCAATATGAACTCATGATTTCCAACCACTGTCCCTTGAGCATCCAACTAACATTACATTTAAAATGCTCAAATGGGCTAACAATTGAGTTAAAGGGGACTCCCCTCCATGGCTGTCCCAACATGCACAATCAACCAGAACATTCCCTAATCTCACACCATGTAAAAGGAACAATTCTCAGCTCATTAACACATACCAAGTCCCCTAACCTATTCAAGCACAAAAGAGGGATGAAAATTTCAGTAACTCACCTTGTTGGACAACAACCTCACTTGCTAACTTCAAGGTTTAGGGTGTCTTTTCCAAATTATCTTGAGAATAATGAAGGATTACTAAATCAGCAGACCATGATGGGAGATGTTACACCAACTTGTACTTGAAAAATAAAGGGTTTTCTCAGATTTTTAATGGTGAACTTGCAGACCAGCACTTTGGAGCTTCTAGGGTTTCTTTTTGGGAGTAAATTGTTGTAGAACAAGTGAGAGATATATGAAATGAATTTCATCCTCTTAAGGGTCCCTATATGGACGTTTTTCCATTAAGAAATATGTAAAAATATCTAGTCCCACACTTTAAGTAAGCAGGTACATCACTCCCTTAATTTCTGCCACAAGTTCTTTAAGTAGCTGCATCACCTAGTTGCCCTTTTCTTTTAAAATGCAGTCCACATATTTCCTAAGTAGGTGTATCGCCTACTTACCACTTATTTAAGCAGGTCAGCAGTTAATCTACCATTAAGAACCTATGTCATCCTTTCTACGTAAGCTACACATGTATGTAAGTAACTTAATTACGTAAGACATCTGAATCAGTAGCTTAAGCAAGTAGGTTGATTACTATGACAAATTATACTTTACTTACTCTATTTAGCCTCAAACCTCTTTTGAATATTGTCAAACCTATTTCAAACCCTCACTACTCACATAGAACTAGTATATGCAAAATATGGGACGTTACATGGGTAAATGCTATTGATAGTCAATTGCTGACTGTTTTTAACTAGGCTACACTTTAGTGGGGGTAAATTCTGTCTTGAGAAACTTATCCCGAATCAACTTGGTTTCTCTCGAACCCCGAGTTGCCGCAATTAAGCACAACCTTTGCCTTAGCCCATTCAATCTCTCAAGCTGAATGTGTGGGAAAAAGCCTAGGATTCACTCTCTCGAGCTGAACTCACGACGATCCAATAACCACCGGCTATCGATTTAGTTGTCTTAGTTTTAAAACCTCTCTCTCGAACAAGCCAAAAGCACTATGATGAAATCATATTTGCAACTACAATCCCATTAAGTTCAAACACAACTACTAAATGAAATCACATTTAAACAACAAATAGACTAACAATAAGCAAAACCCAACAGTAAATTTAACCCATATTCATAAAATCACACCCCAAGAATTGGGGTTTTAGCTAGACGTAGAAAAAGGGAAGAAAATTATACCAAATCAAATTAACATCAACTGGATATGATTTATATTCACTTCAAACGAGTCTAGAATGAAGAATATCCCACACCCACTTCAAATTTCTTGGAGTTGGAGGCTTCAAATCTTCATGCTCAAGAACAATGTCTCCTAAAAACTCTAAGAACTAAAAACTGGAAATATTCTGTCTCAAAATTCTCTACAAAAATTACATTTATTAAGCTACATAATTTTGAGACTGAGAATATTTCCAGTTTTTAGTTCTTAGAGTTTTTGGGAGACATTGTTCTTAAGCATGAAGATTTGAAGACTTCCAACTCTAAGAAATTTGAAGTGGGTGTTGGATATTCTTCATTCTAAACTTGTTTGAAGTGAATATAAATCATACCCAGTTGATGTTAATTCGATTTGGTATCATTTTCTTCCCTTTTACTATGTCTAGCTAAAACCCTAATTCTTGGGTGTGATTATGTGATTATGGGTTGATTTAACTACCGGGCATTGTTAATTGATAGTTTATTTGCTCTTTAAAAGTGATTTTGTTCAATAATTGTGGTTGAATTTAATGGGTTGTAGTTGCACATACAATCTTAACTTTGTGTTTTTGGCTTGCTCGAGAGAGAGGTTTTAAAACCAAAATTACTGAATCGATTGTCTGTGGGTATTGGGTTATCATGGGTTCAGCTCGAGAAAGTGAATGGACTAAAGTGAAGTCTTAGCTTCATTGCCTCTTATTGGTGTTCGAGAGAAACCAATTTGATTTGGGGTAAATTGTTCAAAAGAAAGTTCATCCCCACTAAAGTCTAACTTATTCACTGATTTGTAGTTGTTTGCTGTTAATTGCAATTACCCGGTTGTTTACCTTGGCCCATAAACCTATCACATCCTATGAATCCCGTCTCCATACTCATATTTTCGTGTTATTTGCTGTTTTAGTTGACAATCGAATACAAAACCCCCTTTTGATATTTGACACTTGTATCACCCTAGACTTGAATTTATATTTTTCTTCGTAAATGTTTTTAGCTATGATTGACTTGAGCATATTTTCACTTGACTATTGATTCTCAATTACGAACTAATCCCTTGGGACTCGACCCCAACTCACTAGTTGGGTTATATTAGTATTGAACGATCGCTGATGCTTAGTATTGGATGAAGTATCTTTGATAGCGTTAGAACATTCTTTATCAGCAACCATCCATTCAACATACATGAATACATACACGTCTCATCATAGCATAAAGAAACCACCCCATAGCACCTTAGTAAGTCTACTTGTGCAATGTAAAAATGAAGTCCCATACCCCCACTCCTACTAAGTAAACTCATCAAGAAGTCATAAATATAGTTCGTATCATATTTATTATCTTGTTATATAGGGAAAGTAGCCATAACCGACATAGACCATGTAAGCTACATTGAATCCGGTGTCATGTAACCCCACACTGAAAGAAGGTGTCCTACTTGCCTAAGGTAGAACTACATGTATTAGCATTTAGGTGGATCCGCTAGCTAAAGACCTATGTGGGCACATAGTTATGGGATATGGAGATTGCTTCTAGAAACCCGACCTATTGTAATGGCGGATGAGCTTCTATCTCATGAGAATAATCTAGATGACCCGGCCTTTGTATTGATGGAAGGGCCTCTACCTCATTTACCATATCCACTCCGTGCTAAGCATTATTCCCCAAATTATACATAATTAGTCTTGAATTACATTTACATATGTGAAGGAATACATTTCCCTTCATTCAATACAACTCATAAAATAGCTCATACATTCATTTAGGTGAGAATGCACTTTCAACCTTAGAATCAAAATTAACATGTGAGTAAACCTTTCACATTATTGTTCATAGTGTTTCATGAGAATAGCCTTTCAATCAACACAACAACATTTTCATCATCCCAGACAAATCATACATAATCAAGTGTAAGGTTAAGGGCAGAATGACCTTTCAATAATACTGTAACACCCCGAAATTCTATGACTTAATTTAGAGCCTCGCCTTATGAATAATGACTTAAAAATATTTAAAATGATGTTTCTAAACCTAAATTAATGCAATTGACTTGGTTTGGAGGAGTAAAAGTCTAAACATAAGGAAACGACCACGATGTCCGGAAACTAGAGAAGAATGTGTTCTAGTGTGTCCTTAGGTTTTGGGCAGGTTTGGGAGTGTTGTATGATGGTATAATCTTGTAAAAAGGTTTAAATTAGGTAAATATATGTTCATAGGGTCAAAACGTTCGAATACGATGCCCCAGGGCCACCCTAAGGTTCCCCGAGGAGGACCCCAACCTTGGCCAAGCAAGCTACCAAGGCAGATTGCAAATTGCACTTGGAGGGAAGAATGCGCGTCGTGGACTAGCTCCCTCAAGGAGAAAAGATTTAGTTCGCGACACGGTCGTGTCGCGGACTCTACTCTCTCAAAATTTAATTCCAAATATCTTCAGGGAACAGCTCCGCGTCGCGGACTTGTTCCGCAACGAAAATACAAAAATTCAGAAATCAATTTTTACTTCATTAAAGAGTCCAAATAAGTGAGGGGTATTTAAGGTACTTTAGGGGACGTGTATATAATGATTTTTATGTTAATTTACCTCACTTTTGTCACTCAAAACACAAAACCCCAAAGATCTAAACCTAAAGTTCCTCCTTCTCTCTAGTCTTTCTCTCTTCTCAAGAACTCCATTGAAAAAGATTGGAGCTTCAAGAAGAAGACCAACTTTCCATGTTTTCAACTCGGAATTTTGTGGTTAATTCGTCAATAAGGTATGGTTGCTTTTCACTCTTGGGATTCCTTTCCCCAAGAGGCCCCTTCAAGATGAATTTCAAAATCTCCAATTTCTAGGTTTCAATCCAAAAATGCGGGTCTTCTTTATAAAGTGAAATTGATGTTATAAAATGACTTTGATTGATGTTATATGAACAATTATGGATGAATTTATCTTGTATTGGTGGTTTCTTGAAGAATTCCCCATGAGACCCATGTTTCTCCTTCTTTTCCTAGTTCTAACCCTAGTTTGTGTTGGATAGTGATTGAAGGCTATGAATTGAATGTGATGTTATGTAATTCATATTTGTATGATGATTCTACCCTAGGTTATGTATAATTCCTATGAAATTAGGGTTGAGTCTTTGAATGAAGTCTTCAAGGCTATGAAGGGAATATGTCAATTGCTTATATTGATGTGGATTATGTTATTACCTCATGAATTACCTTGTATTATGAATTGGTTATGAATTGTTTGGTAATTGAAGTATGAATGTCCCATGAAGGGAAAGAAGGTATGAAGGTTGGTTCTTCTTTGAACTCAAGTATGAAAGGTGAATTACTTAGATTGTAATGATGCTATACCTAATGTGTTGTTGTGGTGTTGATGACCTAGTTTCCTCATCCTTAACCCTCTACACTTGAATTAGCTATGAAGTATGTATGTATGTTATGATATGATTGCTATATGATTAAAAGGTAGTTCTCATGATTATAGTGTAATGTAAAGTGAAAGGTTTACTCACTTTCTAAGTGTCTCTAAAGTGAAAGGATTATTACTCACTTATGAACACATATGAGCTATTATGGTAAGATGTCTACATAAGAGTCTAGTAAAGGCTAATGTGAACTTATGTGATGACTAAAGATGATTACAAAAGGGAATTAGATGCTTAGCACCGAAAGGGCATGTAAATGAGATGGGGGATCTCACGTTTAGTAAGTCCGACTCTCCACATGGGTTTCCTCATGTTTAGCAAGTCTGGATTACCCACGATATGTGTTGTCTCATGAGATGGAAACCCCCACGTTTAGTAAGTTAGGGTTTCTAGAAGCAATCACCTTGACCCGTAACTATGTGCGCACATAGGACTCTAGCTTAGTGGATCCACCTAGATAGCTATGTATGAATGGTTACACCTTAGGCAAGTGTTAACCCTCTCTTTTTGGTGTGGGAGTAGAACACCGGATTCCATGTAGCCCTCATGGTCTATGTTGATTATTGCAATATTTCCCTACTGTAAAAGTAAATGAAGGTATGAAAGGTGTGAACTCGTACTAGAGCTTTCTTAAGGGTTTCTACATAGTGTAAAGGAGTGTATGTGACTTCTCTTGCACATTGCACTTGTGGGGATCCTAAGAGATGGTTGTAGTAGTGTTATCTTATGATTATGATGATTATGACTTATGTATGTTGAAGCTATATTATGTATGATCATTATGAATATGGTAAGTTATGATGAAATATGATCTTATGAATGTATGCATGAAGTAGGTTGCTTAATGTGATACTTGGCTTTGAATAGGGTTATGGGGTTCTATTCTTTGCATTGCACTAGTATTGTTTGGGCTGTCTATATGTTGGGATGATATTATGTTAGTTTGGACTATGATGCTTACTTTGTGTGCATATTGGATTTACTTGGTAAAAATCATGTTTTGACTAAATGCCCTTTTATGCATGTTTCAATGGTTTTTATGCATAGTAGCCATACTTAGTACGTGTGTTGTACTAACCCATATTTTCTGCCTTTTTCCCTAAACATTTACGTTCGGGACATTGAGGATTCAAGCTTATTTCTCAAGACACTTGGAGTTGCTTCCCCAAGTTGGTGAGTCCTCAAGTCCGAGGACAAGACCCTATGATCTAGCTTCTATGTTTAGTTCCTTGCTTATGTTGAAAGACATTGTTGTACTTTCCTATTTCAAGACTTCTTATTGATGTAAGGGCTATGTCCCATTTTCGATACTTCTATGTCTAGATGGTACATTGTGATGAAGTTAGATTCTGTTTTTCATATATGAAGTGAAGTTGAACTTCCAAAGTACAAGTTTTAAATTTTCCGTGATTTTATTCTATGATACGTACTATGAAAAATGCTAAGGTCTTGTATAAGACCTCTTCGAGGTCGAATATGCCGGTAACGACTAGGGGGTGCTCTCGAGTCGTTATAAATACCTCAATTTACACAATAGTCATAGGATCTTCACTTTCTAGGTGAATCATTAGTTCATACACAACTTTCAACATGTACAAACCTTCATAACTTACCCTTCAAGGGTCATGAATCATGCCTCACAATCACTCATAGAAATACTACATTAGGCATGAATCAAACAAGATTCAATAACTACAATACCATAGAAACAATTCATAGTATTCACCTTGCATCAATACACCCATCACAATTCATGAAATTAGGATCATGGGAAATTCATGGGCTCATGGGGGATTTTACTATAAAAATCACCATTAAACATCAAATCATCCATAATATAAGACAGTTAACCCAATGAAATCGTTTTTAGGAAGAACCTATGGCTAGATAGAAAACCTAGTTTTATTTAAAAATCTATCAATTTGAAATCACAGTTGAAAGGCTTCATGGAAGGAAACTTTCCATAAATCAAGACTTCCATACCTTGATTGAAGCTTTACCCATGAATTGGAGTTGAGAAGATGGATTCTTGAGCCCTATTCTTCAAGTTCTTGTTCTTCTTCAAAGGAGGAATTCTAGAGAGAGAAATATTGGAGAGGAGAGGATTTTGGGAATTATTTGGGTGTTGTGAATTAATGACAAAAGTTGGGTGAATTTGACTTAAAATCAACTTATATAGTACCACTAAAAATACCCAAAAAATGCCTCATTTTGATTGGACCTAAAAGGAAATGACCCAATTAACCCTCATTTAACTCACCTTGTCAGGGACCACGGGCCACCTTCACGAGCCATGGTGTGGACCACGACCCGTGGTCCTGCCCGTGAAGGGTGAGGCACTGGCCACGTTTTTGGAGTACAAGGCTTCTTTGCCTAAGTCATCTCCACAAGACCTTTTACGAGCCGTGAAGTGGACCACGATCCGTGGTCCTGCTCGTGGAGGGTGAGGCAATAGCTATGTTAGTTCGTGCCACCAAGTTACCATGCCCAGGTCCTCTTCACGGAAGGCTCCATAAGCCGTGGTCCCTTCCGTGGAGGTTTGAGGCAATGTCTAAGACACTTGGAGGCTTCCCTCTATTGGCCAAGGAAACTCCAAGAGGCCTCCCACGGGCCATGGTCATGACCACGAGCCATGGTAATTGGGGTAATGTGCTCGAGTTTTGGGGCAGTGTCACGACCCAGGGGTACCCTCTAGATGCAACACGGTGTATAAGACTCCGAAAAGTCTCATACAAGCCTCATAGCATTCATAACATTCGATATAAGAAAAATGGTACAAAATTAAAAATCTTTTAATCCATATAATAAAAACTTTATTTAAAACAGCGGAAGTCTGCTAGTTTCACATGGCCATCTAAAAACAATCTTAGAAACGAAAGTAGGGTCACTACCCTTTACAATAGAAAGTCTAACAAATGTCTATTACATGAAAGAAATGAAACATCAAATTACTTGTCCTCGAATCCATGAGGACATACCAATAGTCTTGGAAGAACTCAATTCAAGCTTCAACTAGAGAGAATCAACTCAAATGCCGAAATCTACACTTTGGTAAAAAAATGAACAAATATGGGTTAGCACATTTAATGTACTAAGTATGATAGCCATGGAAAAATCATGCTTAAAATGGACATTTTATTTGAAAGTCACGCTTTTATGACAATTTGAGAAAACTTCATGAACATAAGTATAAGAGGCATAATATACAAACATAACCAACATACAAGTCATTTAATCATAATAGAGACATAATCAACATATAAGCCATCTCATTACCTTAAAGCCTTCACCTTAAGCAACCCCAAGCCATACTTTGTGTAATGTATAAATAGCATCCCATACCACCATCCACACTAAGTACCACATTAGGACCACCGAAAGTGAACTTACCATTCTTCATTTTTCATCATTAGACAATACTCATACATAAGAAACATAAACATTTCATAAGACATAACAAGGAAGTAACTGATAATAGAATCCAAGTATAGCACGCATCATTACATTTAAGCATACAAGTCAACATTATTCATTAACTTCATTTAGAGAACTTTCATTCATTTGTCATGAAGACATTAGAGAACTCACTATAGCCCTCTCAAAGCCTACTCGTGCAATGAATGGATGGAATCCAATACTACCATCCACAGTTCATAGAACTTCTCAAGAAACCATAGTGCACATCTCACATGATGGGAATAAGTATTAGCCGACATAGACCATGTGAGCTTGACATGAAATCTGGAGTCAGGAACCCACACCAAAAAGAGGTGTCTTACTTGCCTAAGGTAGAACTAGATGCATTTTAGCTTAGGTGGATCCACTAGCTAGGACCTATGTGGGCACATAGTGATGGGATAAGAAAGATGTTAATTGAAATCCGGCCTAACGTAGGTAGAACTTCCATCTTACCATATCCTCTCGGTAATTAGCCTCCATTCCCATATAGTAGTTCATTCATATTACATTATCGTACTTGAGAGGGCCACCAACTTTAGGCCTACCGACCCAAGGTACATTACACACGAAAGGGCGACCATCATTAGGTCTACCGCTTCAAGATACATTATAAGGATAACTCATTGACTTTCCTAGAAGGGCCACCACCATTAGTTCTACCACTTCAAGTTTCATCATTCACACAAGAAAGGGGCACCAACATAAGGTCTACTGCTTCAAGGTTTACCATCACATTAGTATCTTAACTCAACAGGAAGGGCTACCAACATTAGGCCTACTGGTTCAAGACATAGAATAGAATCCTTCATCATTCATTTAGGAAAGGGCAAACCAACATAAGATCTACCGATTCTAGGTTTATCATTACATTCATTCACTGACTCCTCATGAAAGGGCTACCAACATTAGGTCTACCGATTCCATGATCATTAAGTTAAGGTACATTCAATACACAAGAAGAGGATGTCTAAGCCTACCAATTCAAGATACTTCATTCATGATCACATTCATCAATACAAGAGAAGGATGCCTTAAGCCTACTAATTCAACATACATCAATCCACATTACTTTCATTTATATAAGAATAGGATGCCTAAGCCTACCAATTCAAGATATAACATCACATTATAGAAACCCTTCACACTCTACCAATTACATTCTAAGAATGATCATAATACTTTCATTGAGATCACACACATATACTTCACATCATGATCATACATAGATCCTTCATGAAATTGCCCTCCAAGGCTATACATCAATCACAACCCAAACATCTAAGATACTACAATATATAAGGGAATTAACATAATTCAATAACTAATTCAATATAAACATAAAAAAATTCAAGAGTGTTAATTGAGAATATACTTCCAATTTAGGATTTTGGGAAAGACATGGGTTCATAGGAGTAATTCACCATAATTCATCAATAGTTCAACAATCCATTCATAATTCATCATATAAAAGCCTTTGAAAATGTTTTGGAATTGAACCATGCATAGATCGAAAAATAGGGTTTTTGGAGAATTTAAAACTTGAAATCCTCTTTTGATAGGGATCCTTGAATGAAACTTATTCAAGGATGAAGACTACCATTCCTTTAGGGAGAAACTCCACAAAACTTATAGGAGTAATTCACCATAATTCATCAATAGTTCAACAATCCATTCATAATTCATCATATAAAAGCCTTTGAAAACGTTTTGGAATTGAACCATGCATAGATCGAAAAATAGGGTTTTTGGAGAATTTAAAACTTGAAATCCTCTTTTGATAGGGATCCTTGAATGAAACTTATTCAAGGATGAAGACTAGCATTCCTTTAGGGAGAAACTCCACAAAACTTGAGTTAGAATGGTGAGATCTTGAGCTTGAAAGCTTGAATCCTTCATCTCCAATGGTGGTTTTTAGAGAGAGAATATATGGAGAGTGTGGGAGGTTTTGACTTGACGTATCCGGGCGCTTCATCCAATACTAAGCGTCCACGGTCGTTCAATAGTAATATAACCTAACTAGTGAGTTGGGGTCGAGTCCCAAGGGAGCAGTTTGTAATCGAGAATTAAGAGAGAAGCAAGAACTTCACTCAAGTCAATTATAACTAAAGACATATACGAAGAAAGACATATAATATTAAAGGGTGACACAAGTGTCAATTATCGGATGGGGTTTTGTAGTCAATTATCAACTAGAAACAACAAATAATATAGAAGTACGAATATGGAGACAGGATTCTTGGGATGTGATAGGACTATGGGCTGAAATAAACAACCGGGTAAATGCTATTGATAATAAATCTCTGTAAATTGGTAACTAAGCTAAACTTTAGTAGGGGTATATTTTCTCTTGAACAATTTACCCCGAATCAAATTGGTTTCTCTCGAACACCGATAAGCGGCAATGAAGCAAAACCTTCGATTTAGTCCATTCACTCTCTCGAGCTGAATGCGTGAGAGAGGGTTTTGGATTAACTCTCTCGAGCTGAACCCACGACAACCCAATAACCACTAACTATCAATTCAGTAGTTTTGGTTTAAAACATCTCTCTCTCGAGCAAGTAAAAAACAGAAAGATAAAATTGTATTTGCAACTACAACCCCATTAAATTCAAACACAACTACTGAACGAAATCACCTCTAAACAACAAATTAACTATCAATTAGCAATACCCAGCAGTAAATTCAACCCAAATTCACATAATCACACCCCAAGAATTTGGGTTTTAGCTAGACATAGTAAAGAGATAGATATCGTTACCAAATAGTGTTTCCATCAAGTGGTTACGATAGATATTGTCTTTACACACATCTAAGATGAAGAATCTTCAATACCCACTTCCAATTGCTTAGAAATGAAAATCTTCAAATCTTCAAAGCTAAGGAACAATGTCTCTAAAACTCTAAGTCCTACGAACTGAAAATAATGTTTGATATTCTAAAATTTGATACTGGTTCCATACTAAACTAAAAATTCAAAGTATTTATAGTTGTCGAAAAGTGTGCTGCGAAGGACCGCTCGATGCAGTTAGATGGGATCACTAATTCACTCGGCGGTCCGCCCTTTGGTCTGGTTAATCGCCTTTCTACATTGGCTTTCAGCAAATTCAAGTTCTGTAACTTTGGGCGATAAGGCACTGCATCACGGAATTGTTCGCCGACTCGCCGACTGCTCCTTTATCTCGCCGAATCGATTTTCTCCTTCAAAGCTTGGCACACTGGAACATTAGGCGAAACCATAGCCATTCAGTGACTCGCCTAATGGTTTAGGCGATCTTCAGGCCGTCTTTTCTTCATTCAACTGCCTTGTTCTTTTTTGCCCAATAGTGTCCTTACCTTGTCTCTTACACCAAATACTTGAAACTCAAGGATTTTCATCAGTTAGTGAGACAAAATATGCATTTGAGGACACTAAATCTATCAAAATAATGCCCTAAAAGAGTCCAAATCGTGGATTCATCAACACCCCCAACTTAAACTTTTGCTTGTCCTCAAGTAAAACTCAAGTTCAGTAGTTCAAAAAGGATGTCTCAAACAGTGCTACATAAGACTCAATCATGTATGCACACAAAGAGACTCAACTTATTCTAGCAAGGATCAATTGTGGTGACTCACCATTACCAAAGAATCTCAAGTTCACTATACTTGCTTCAAATGCAAGTTCAAACTCAACAAAGGTATTCAAATGCCCTCACACAAAGAATGATTTCGTATTCACTCAATGATTCAATCATTTAACGTTTCGGAATCAAGATCAACACTCACACTCACAAAGATAAACACAATGCATGATTTCACCCATAGGTTTGCCCTTATTTTTCAATCGACTTTTGCTGCAGCTCATTCAAGATTAAAAAGGTCTTTTCAAGGCTTGTAATGGGGCTGAGTGTAAAGGTATGGACATTTAGGCTTTTAGGATGAAATCCTCATCAAATGTGATGTGAATAACACCTTCTTTCCTTCTCTTTATCATTTTTATTCAAGCTCAAAGGTCACCTCTTATTCATTTTCCACGGACAGTTAGAAAACCCCTTTTTTCCTTGTATTTTCACAACTTTATTCCACAACTTCTTCTTTCTTTTTATTTTTCATTCTTTTCTTCTTCTTTTTATCATTTTTTTAAATATATGGAGGGGTTCCATTTTTCTCAAAATATGGGCAAAAGGGACTTCCTTGTACTTTCTTGATTTATCTTCTCTTTTCACCACACTCCTAACTTAGGCTTTTGGCCTAAGCTGACTATTCAAACAAACCACAAATCATGAGAATTATAGGTAATGGGTCAAGAAAGGTCTCAATTTCATCAAGTTTCTTTCAAGAAAAGGGTTTAAGGCTCAAGGGTGTTCGAAAGGAGTTCACACACTCACAAGGTATGCCATAAAAGAGGTATAATGTGAAATTGGTTCACACTCTTTAAAGTCGCCTAAGATCATATCAAGAAAATGCATCACTTAGTCAACTGGACCAATGGGGAAAATTCTAGGTGTCATCATACATGGTTCACGGTAAGTTCATCACACAAGACCCTGACATAAATGTCCAAAGAGACTACACAATTTTGCTAGTGTGCAAAGCTCATCACAAGAGACTTAATCCGGTACTTGGCTAGTCACAACGAGATGAAAAAAGTTCACATATTGACTATGCAACTTCATTTGGCCTGATCGTAGTCGTACACTCATGTTTGTTCGATTATAAGCACTATTCAAGTCATCGGTATTGATAAAAACCGATACTCAAATTTGCAAAATTTTTGGAAGGGTCAAAATTCCTTTACAATTAAAAACAAGGAGCCACAAGCTTAAGCATCCACAAAAGTAGTGTAAAAACAAAATTTTTAGCTCAAAGCCCAAATATAAACAAAACAAGAATTACGAATGTCACAAAAAAGGTGGGCCTCACTCCACCACAAATAAAAAACATTTGTCCTCAAATGCAAATAAGATAATAATATCCAAAAAGCAAAAGAAATAAAGATGGAGAGGAAGATAAAGAAGGGATCATATCTACTCAGTCACTCTATCTGTTTGGGCATCAGTGCCAGGTGCATTAGTCTGGACTTGGGCATCAGTGCCCGGAGTAAGCTCAGAAGGAACAGTAGCTGCACTAGGACCGGCAAAGGATGTATTCGCCAAAGAAGCCTTCACAACTGCCTCTGCCATGGCCTCCTCAATTTCATTGAGGCCCTCATGTGAAGCTTCTTCAACCACCTCTATCATCTCCTCATCCGTCTCCACCTCAGATTCAGAATCAACAGTCTCCTCAACTATAATCTCATCTTCGGTAGTAGTCGGAGGCATAACTAGTACATCTGGGATCTCCTCTATCCCGAAACTCATGGACATGTCCGTGGACTTCAGATGATCCACATCACTCCTCAACACAACAATAGCGGCCTTTAAAGCCATCACCTCATTGGTAGCCCCTTGGTCACACTCACACACCACTATCATAGCTGCAGGTGCATCAATAGTAGCGCTCAATGGTGTTGCAACATCAACCAAGGCAGTCTGAATCATGTCCGGAATGGTGGTTTCGAGTCATGCAGCCCGATGATCAGCAGAATGGGCCAGCTGTCCTATCCGGAGTAATGAAGCCTGGGTGATCAGAGTCCGAGAGATAGAAACAACAGCAGGTCTAGGAGGCAGTACAGCAGCAGAAGAACTAGGGACATCAGAAGATACAACAGAAGGAGTATTTGAAGGCCCAAGGTCGGAGTAGGCAAAGATGCCTCTTCAGGTATAGAGTATGTGTCCACACCCGGGGAAGGGTCCACCGGGGCTGTTTTTTGCATCTTCTCTGCCTGATCCTTAAGATGTTCAGCTTCGATCCTCTAGATATCAGTGGAGGATGTGGGAATCACTTCCACATCCTTCTTTTCATCTCTAGGTACCCGAGACCATTTGGACAACTCAGTTATCAATACCGGGAAGGAAAGTGAGGTCTAGCGCTGCTTTGCACACATGAGCATTTCCTGTGCTATTGTTATCCCCAGATTTATCTTGGTTTCCTCTATGATGAAACCCAGACAGGCTGCCTTGGCAAGGCGAAGGATCGCCTCATTCTGGGATGGCATAATTGTGATGTTGATAAAGCCGAACCAAAATCTTGTAGCTACGTTCATATCTCTCTTTTTAATCAGAGCCCTTTCCTCCAACCACTTCAGAGTACCATCTGAAATCAGTGGGGCTAACCACTTCTTCATCTTTTCCAGCTTCTCTGTTCTGATCAAGTGCTGGCAGTGATCATTAATACGCGTGGACATGCCCAAGACTATGTTGATAGCAACACTATCACAATTTCCCTTCCGTCCTCTAACAACCATGTAGTCAACTGCTTTGAAAGTTGTTGCTTGCTGCTTCCTGTAGGGTATCAATGCACTGTATGCATTGTAGAATTCTCTGACCCATTTTGGAATATAAGAGCCACGGGGTTTGGTGAAGATTTGGAACTTGTGATATTTCAGGCAATCCATTATCTCTGGGTACCTGTCAATCACTTCATCCGTGAATAGACGCTTCTCCTCAAGGATCAGCCTCAATCCCTCAGTCTTTAATCTGTTCATTGACTTGGGAGGAGGACCCTGTATTGGTGGTGTAAGAACATTGCTTGCTCTGGAAGTGGAAGAGGAGGGGCAGCCTGAGGAGTTTGGATCCTAGACGGATCATTCAACTTTTTAGATCGTAGCTCTGCCATTTGCGCTACTACAAGCTCATCATCATTAGACGCCATAGTTTGAGGCTCCTGATGCTCACCCTCACTCTCAGAGGTGGTGAGGTAAGTATCATAGATGCCATCACTATCGGAGCTTGCCTCCGGTGACACAGGTGCTTTGCCTTTACCTTTGCCTTTCCCACCAATCGTGGAAAGTTTCATCGTTTTTCCCTTGGATGCAACTGCATCCTCATTCATTGTAATCCCTTTTGCTTTCCCTCGGGGTGGCACGTGTCTTCCTGTAACTTTAGACATAGCCATGTCTGCAAAACATTGGGAAAAGTTAGATATACATTAATCAAATTCATAGGAAAAACAGTTTGCAGATAAACTCACCGAACCAGTTGGCGAGTCACCAAATAGCTTTGGTGAGCTAGGTCGGGCTCGCCAAAAGGATGGCTCACAATTCTCGACAAGTCGGCGATGGGAAAGGCCTTTCAGTGAATCGCCTTTGACTTTTGGTGATCAAGGCTTGTCCCTCCAAAAGTTACAGTGCAAAAAGGACTCAAGGGTGCAAACAAAGGGTGATTAATAAGTCTTTCGGCGAGTCACCGAGTGCCTTCGGCGACCTCAGGTTTCTCACCGAAAGTTACAGAATCTAACAACACATAAAGTATAAAATTAAAGGTGAGATGGGGACATAAGGTGAACCGTCGAGTGGTTCGGTGAGCTCGACCTAGCTCGCCAAATGACCCAACGTGCCTATTGTCAACCCAACTTCTCGAATACAATCCCGCAACCCCCGAAAACAAAATCAAACCATGCACAACTCAAATTCAAACAAGACCCATAACACTCATTACCCCAGGATACTTAGACTTCTCCCAATTCTACCAAATTTAGCCAATTGACGACATTTGCCCTTAAAAATGAAGTCACTCACTCTATCATTAGGCAAATTACATTGTTTGGCACAAATACGGGCTAATCAGACGTCAACAACAAAGCCAAATAACATGCAAGCACAACCCCACAAAGTTTACTTCATTTTAGAGCACAAAAAGATGAGAATTTGACATTCAAAACGTTACGGGCAGGATATTCAAATTAAAAACAGGCATTTAAGCATTCTAATCCTATCAGAGAGGCTCAGCACACATCAACAACATAATATTGCTTGCATAAGAGTACAAATTACTAAAACTAAATGCGGGATTCGGAAAACCAACCTTAAATGCCAATAAAAATAAGATTGAAAAGCTAGGCGGCAATGTAATCCAAATCCAAGCACCAATCGATCAACTGAAATACTTATATAGTGCACAAATAGTGAAAATACTCAATAGGTGCGAGTTTGGGGAGATGAAAAATGAAGGAAAAATGAAAGAGTTTGAAATTTAAACCTTTGGTCCTTAATAAACCGTCCAGTTCTTGCCCATTCGGCAATGTTAGTCGTGATTGCCGACCCACTTGGCGACACGCCGAGTGGTCACTTACCTCACCGAGTTTTATAGGACCCTCAGTTGATGTGGGTATCCAAACGGCGGACAATATCGAGATCGCCGACTTGATCGATGATTCGCCAATAATTTCCTGGGCTCGCTGAGTTTTACAGACTCTACCGTAAAGTTTTCTTGAGTCTAACGGCGGTCTAGGTCGGGGTCACCGACCTCTTCGGTGTTTTGCCGACTGGACTTTAGCTCACCGATCTGCACTTTTCATACATTTCCCACACTTCAACCTACACAATCAACACACCATTATTTTAAAATAACAATTTAAAGTGATAAAACCTTGGGTTGCCTCCCAAGAAGCGCCTTATTTAATGTCGTGGCATGGCGCAAGTCAACACCTAAACTTCATTTTCGAGGTTGACCATGGTGTCACTAGGTGAGCCCTCTTTATGATGTGAGTAGAGACATGACAACACTTGGTTTATCTGGGCATCCTGTAGCTGAATAATCATGAAATGAGAGGTTGTCGTTTGATTCAACATTTTGATATTCTTTTTTATCTCATTTAACACCTTATCTTGTTTTTCGATCTTGTGTAGAATGAGTGAGAGGACCTCTTCATTTTTTCCACCCTCCTGCTTCTTCACCTTTTGATGCTCGCGAGGGGGAAAGTTCTTGTCCTTTTTTGTGGACTGCACTTCCAATTCCATGACTTTTCTGGACAAGACATCCAACTGAGTCAACAATGCCGCCCATTCTTGGTTTTTTTCTGTTTCCTTGTTGGTCTTAACCATTCCATCAAGGAGTTGGGCTACTGCTTCATAGGGTTGTTGTATCAAACCACCCGCAAAGAGTTGGTCAGCGATACTTCTATTTTCGGGACCAAGACCCCTATAAAAGCATTCTAGTAGCACTTTATCAGGCATTCCATGAGTTGGGCGTTGCTGCAGTATTGCTCTAAATCTCAGCCACATCTCATAGATAGTCTCACCTCCCAATTGCTTGAACATTAGGAGGTTATCCCTAAGATTCAATAGTTTCAAAAAGGGATGATCCATTTAGTAAACATTTTCACCATTCTTACTCATTCTTCCTGCTGTAATAAACAAACAAGCAAACAAAACTAAAAATAAAGTAAGTAGAACTATAACTAACAAGAGAAAAAATCAACTTAACTAAAAATTCTCAATTAACACCACTCCCCGGCAGCGGAGCCATTTTGACTTCACATATCCGGGCACTT
The DNA here is from genome assembly GCF_019186545.1 of Solanum stenotomum. Classification (NCBI taxonomy): domain Eukaryota; kingdom Viridiplantae; phylum Streptophyta; class Magnoliopsida; order Solanales; family Solanaceae; genus Solanum; species Solanum stenotomum. The sequence goes on along the minus strand of NC_064285.1, from coordinate 34,450,277 downwards.
CATCCAATACTAAATGTCTACGATCGTTCAATAGTAATATAACCTAACTAGTGAGTTGGGGTCGAGTCCCAAGGGAGTGGTTTGTAATCGAGAATTAAGAGAAAAGCAAGAACTTCGCTCAAGTCAATTATAGCTAAAGACATATACGAAGAAAGACATATCAAATTAAAGGGTGACACAAGTGTCAATTATCAAAGGGGTTTTTGTAGTCAATTATCAACTAGAAACAACAAATAATATAGAAATACAAATATGGAGACAGGATTCTTGGGATGTCATAGGATTATGAGCTAAATTAAACAACCGGGTAAATGCTATTAATAATAAATCGCTGAAAATTGGTAACTAAGCTAGACTTTAGTGAGGGTAAATTTTCTCTCAAACAATTTACCCCGAATCAAATCGGTTTCTCTCGAACACCGATAAGCGGCAATGAAGCACAACCTTCGCTTTAGTCCATTCACTCTCTCGAGCTAAATGTGTGGGAGAGGGTTTAGGATTCACACTCTCGAGATGAACCCATGACAACACAATAACTACTGACTATCGATTCAGTAGTTTTGATTTTAAAACCTCTCTCTCGAGCAAGTCAAAAATACGAAGATAAAATTGTTTTTGCAACTACAACCCCATTAAATTCAAACACAACTACTGAACGAAATCACCTTTAAACAACAAATTAACTATAAATTAGCAATACCCAACAATAAATTCAATCCATATTCACATAATCACACTCCAAGAATTGGGGTTTTAGCTAGACATAGTAAAGAGATAGATATCGATACCAAAAAGTGTTTCCATCAATTGGGTACGATAGATATTCTCTTTACACACGTTTAAGATGAAGAATCTTCAATACCCACTTCTAATTGCTTAGAAATGGAAATCTTCAAAGCTTCAAAGCTAAGGAACAATGTCTCCAAAACTCTAAGTTCTAACTACTGAAAATAATGTTTGTTATTCTAAAATTTGATACTGGTTGCATACTAAACTAAAAGTTCAAACAAGTATTTATTGTTGTCAAAAAGTGTGTTGCAAAGGACCACTCGACGCAGTTAGTTGGGATCGCCGGTCCACTAGGCGGTCCGCCCTTTGGTTAGGCTCATCGCCTTCCTACATTGGCCTTCAGCAAATTCAGGTTATGTAACTTTGGGAGATAAAGCACTACATCACGGAATTGTTCGGCAACTCGCCGACTGTTCTTTTATCCCCCCGAATTGATTTTCTCCTTCAAAGCTTGGCACACTAGAACATTAGGCGAGACCATAGCCTTTCAGCGACTCGCCTAATGGTTTAAGCGATCTTCAGGCCGTCTTTTCTTTATCCTTTCAACTGCATTGTTCCTTTTTGCCCAATAGTGTCCATGCTTTGTCTCTAACTCGAAATACCTGAAACTCAAGGATTTTCATCAATTATTGAGACAAAATATGCATTTGAGGACACTAAATCTATCAAAATAAAACCCTAAAAGAGTCCAAATCGTGGACTCATCAGGTTTCTATTTTGTGATTTGAAGTAATGAATTGGAAATGGAGTTTTAATACCTTTAAAAGATTTAAAATACCTTAATTAATCAATAATAACCGTCCCTTAACTCATCTAACTTAAAAAGGAATTTAGTACTTAACCCCTCCACTTGGCCGAAATTAGACAACGAGCAGTGGTGACCTACGACCCATGACCTACGAACCATATATGGGATCACTCCCCGTCCTGTAGGTCCGTGGTTTGGGTTTCAGGGTCACCATTTGCCACCTTGACCCAGGAAGGCCATCCACGGGGCATGGATGGACCTATGGGGCGTAGGTCCCATCCGTGAGTCACCAGATATTTGACAGCTTTTTGGTTTCTTGGGGTCTTAGGGGTTAGGCTTTAGGGTCCTCCTCAAAGATCCCTAGGGTGGTCCTTGGGGAGTTGTACCTTGACATTTAACCCCTAAACCCCTCAACCTAAGCTTGGGACATCATTCTACACCTTCAAACCCCACATCAAACTCAAACACAAACTCGTCAGGCCCTAGTTTCACTTACTAGTTTTCCGGGTCGTTACATTATCTCCCCCTTAGGAACATTTATCCTTGAATGATACTTTAAACACTTTAAGGTAATAAAGAATCAAGACTAGTAGCCCATCATGCATGCAACATCATAAACAATGCACAAAACTAGGAGGAAACATCAACTCCATCTAAAACATACTCAATGCAACACAAGAAAGTAGGAACTACATCTACAAACTCATTATGGATGAAAACCTCAACATTTCTCAATTCATTGGAGGAATTTCTTTCTCCAACTCAATTCATGCTCATCATAACATCATTAGGCACATTATGCAATTTCTCTTAGAAACACATTTAGGCATGTTCAATAATTCACCTCATGAAGCATATAGACAACTCATACTAAATGCACATCAACATGAGGAACATAATTCATAAAAAAACTCATTTTCTCATTTAAACATAAATTCATCGAGAACATGCATAACATAAGGAGACCATGGAAACAGGTATTCACACATGACTCCAAAACATGAAACAAGCTACAAGGAACTCTTGGTCTCAATCTTGAATAGCAATAGAAGGAAAGAGATAAGGAAATCGAAACTCTCAACAGCCTTATTATTCAACATACCATATCCCCCTTAGGAACAAACCAAACTATGGATAACATGAAAATAACATAGGAACCTCGATACAACATTCACAACTATAAGGAACTATCAACATACCGCTGCCTTCATCCGGATGAGCTCCTTTAATATCTTTAGCTTGAAGTACATAAAAATGATTTTTCTTTGGAGCATTAGGATCCGGGCCAATAAGGGAAGCTTGTTTGACCTCCCTTCCTTTGGCCGTAAGAGTAGGGCAATCTTTCACTTGGTGATCATTCTTTCCACAAACATAGCACCGACTAGTACCGGCTAGGCACTTTCCATGATGCTTCTTTCCACAATTGTGGCAAGTAGGTTAAGAAAATGGAGGTCCACTTTCTTTCTATTGGTTACCCCTATGAGTGCTTCAAGAATCTTGGTTAAAAGCTCTCTTTTTGAACCTTGGTTGACCTTGCTCATCAAACCTAGACCTCTTCATCTCCCTATTCTTTTTCTTAATCTTGAGCATCTCAGTACGACAATCTTTCTCAACTAGTTCAGACACACCTGTAACATATCTACTCATCTCATCCCTCGGGTTAGACAGCATGGATTGCACACTCATGCTACCTTGATTAAGGTTGATAAACTCCTCCACCTTAGCCTCCCTCTTCTCACAGGGGAAGAACCTACCAAGGAATTCTTTCTTAAACTCCTCCCATTCTATAGGACCCGCTCCTACCGGCCGATTGCTTTTCCATTGAGTAAACCAAACTTGGGAAACATCCTTCAATCGGTAGGCAGAAAGTTCCACTTTTTGTATAAAAGTCACTTTCATAGAATTGACTACCTTATACACCTCATCCATAAACTCTTGAGGATCTTCTACCACCTTGGAACCAAGAAATATCAGAGGACTCATCCTCACAAAGTCTCTTAACCTAGAAGCTATAGTGCTCACAATAGGGTTCACATGAGTCTTAACACTCATAATAGCTTGAGCCGTCATGGCTTGGGCTTGAGTAGTTACGGCTTGAGCCATCATCAAAAGAGCCAACCTAACTTCCTCATTGGACATAGCTGGGGGGATCCACCAGAACTTGATTGCCTTGATGAACTTGGCCACCTTGAGAACCTTGGGGAGGAACTCCCTCATTCACAATCTCCTCTTCCACTCTTCTTGCAGCCGCCCTTCCTGTATTCATATCCTATAAACACAAGAGAAGGGTTAGGAAAATGAATTTTATAGAGCTAAACTCTATGGCATGACTTCTAGAATAATGAAAGAAGTGTAGCTTCCTAACGTCCTATAGCCTCTCATTCTTAAATGTGTCACGACTCACACCCTTGAACAAGACTATACTAGACGTGGCTTATGAGACATCAATCCTAAAAACCATTCCCAAAACCTTATGATCTAATACCATGTTTGTCACGACCCAGGGGTACCCCTAGATGCTACACGGCATATAAGACTTCGAAAAGTCTCATACAAGCATCATAGAATTCATAACATTCGATATAAGGAAAATGGTATGGAATTAAAACTCTTTTAATCCATACAATCAAAACTTTATTTAAAACAATGGAAGTCTACTGGTTTCACATGGCCATCTAAAAACAATCTTGGAAATGAAAGTAGGGTCACAACCCTTTACAATAGAAAGTCTAACAAATGTCTATTACATGAAAGAGATGAAACATCAAAGTACTTGTCCTCGAATCCATGAGGACATACCAATAGTCTTGGAAGAACTCAATCCAAGCTTCAACTAGAGAGAATCAACTCTAATGCCAGAACCTACACCTTGGTAAAAAAATGAAGAAATATGGGTTAGCACATGTAATGTACTAAGTATGATAGCCATGCAAAGCCTCGCTTAAAACAAACATTTTATTTGAAAGTCATGTTTTTATGCCAATTTGAGAAAACTTCATGAACATAAGTATAAGAGGCATAATATACAAACATAACCAACATACAAGTCATTTTATCATATTAGAGACATAATCAAGATATAAGCCATCTCATCACCTTAAAGCCTTGACCTTAAGCAACCCCAAGCCATACTTTGTGCTATGTATGAAGAACGTCCCATACCACCATCCACACTAAGTACCACATTAGGACTACCAAAAGTGAACTTACCATTCTTCCTTTTTCATCATTAGAAAATACTCATATATAAGGAACATAAATATTTCATAAGTCATAACAAGGAAGTAACTCATAATACAATCCAAGTATAGCATGCATCATTATATTTAAGCATATGAGTCAACATTTTTCATTAGCTTCATTTAGAGAACTTTCATTCATTTGTCATGAAGACATTAGAGAACTCACTATAGCCCTCTCAAAGCCTACTCTTCCAATGCATGGATGACATCCCATACTACCACCCACACTTCATAAAACTTCTCAAGAAACCATAGTGCACACCTCATATGATGGCAATAAGAATTAATCGACATAGACCATGTGAGCTTGACATGGAATCTGGTGTCAGGAACCCACACCGAAAAGAGATGTCCTACTTGCCTAAGGTAGAACTAGATATATTTTAGCTTAGGTGGACCACTGGCTAGGATCTATGTGGGCACATAGTTATGAGATAAGAAAGATGTTAATTGAAATATGGCCTAACATAGGGAGAACTTCCATCTTACCATATACTCTCGGTACTTAGCCTCCATTCCCATAAAGTAGTTCATTCACATTACGTACTTGAGAGGGCCACAAACGTTAGGCCTACTAACCCAAGGTACATTACACATGAAAGGGCCACCACCATTAGGTCTACCACTTCTAGGTACATTATAAGGATAGCTCATTGACATTCCTAGAAAGGGCCACCACCATTACGTCTACCACTTCAAGGTTCATCATTTCACACAATAAAGAGCCACCAACATTAGGTCTATCGCTTCAAGGTTTATCATCATATTAATTTCTAGATTCATCATGAAGGGCTACCAACATTAGGCCTACCGGTTCACGACACTGACTAGAATCCTTCATCATTCATTTAGGAAAGGGCTACCAATATTAGGTCTACCAATTCTAGGTTGATCATTACATTCATTCATTGACTCCTCATGAAAGGGCTACCAACATTAGGTCTACCGATTCCATGATCATTAAGTCAAGGAACATTCATTACACAAGAAAATGATATCTAAGACTACCAATTCAAGATAGTTCAATCATGATCACATTTATCAATAAAAGAAAAGGATGCCTTAAGCCTACCAATTCAAGATACATTAATCCACATTACTTTCATTTATACAAGAATAGGATGCCTAAGCCTACCAATTTAAGACATAACATCACATTAGAGAAAACCACTCACATTCTATCATCATCATCATTCATGTCTGTTAATTGAGAATATATTTTAAATAATAACACAATTACATTCTAAGAATGATCATAATACTTTCATTGAGATCACACACATATACTTCACATCATGATCATACATAGATCCTTGATGAAATTGCCCTCCAAGGCTATACATCAATAACAACCCAAAAATCTAAGATACTGCAATATATAAGGGAATTAACATGATTCAATAACTAATTCAATATAAACTTAAACAATTTAACATACTTTCATGATCAATCAACCCAATTCACAAACGTCCAATTTAGGATTTTGGGGAAGACATAGGTTCATAGGAGAAATTCACCATAATTCATCAATAGTTCAACAATCCATTCATAATTCATCGTAGAAAAGCCTTTGAAAATGTCTTGGAATTGAACCCATGCATAGATTGAAAACTATGGTTTTTGGGGGAATTTGGAAACTTCAAATCCTCTTTTGATAGGGCTTCTTGAATAAAACTTAATCAAGGATGAAGACTACCATACCTTTAGGTAAGAACTCCACAAAACTTGAGTTGGAATGGTGAGATATTGATCTTGAAAGCTTGAATCCTTCACCTCCAATGGTGGTTTCTAGAGAGAGAATATTTGGAGAGGGTGGGAGGTTTCCATTTTATGATTTGAAGTAATGAATTGGAAAATGAGTTTTAATACCTTTTAAATATTTAAAATATTAATTAATCAATAATAACCATCCCTTAACTCATCTAACTTAAAAAGTAATTTACCACTTAACCCCTCCACTTGGCCGAAATTAGACAGCAAGCAGTGGTGACCCACGACCCATGACCTACGGACCATAGGTGGGCTCACGCCCCATCCTGAAGGTCCGTTGTTTGGGTATGAGGGTAACCATTTGAGACCTTGACCCACGAAGGCCATCCACGAGGTGTGGATGGACCGACAGGGTGTAGGTCCCATTCGTGAGTCACCATATATTTGACAACTTTTTGGTTTCTTGGGGTCTTGGAGGTTAGGCTTTAGGGTCCTCCTCAAAGACCCCTTGGGTGGTCCTTGGAGAGTCGTACCTTGACATTTAACCTCTAAACCCTTCAACCTAATCTCGGGACATCATTCTACACCTTGAAACCCCACATCAAACTCAAACACAAACTCAATAGGCTTTAGTGTCACTTACTAGTTTTCTGGGTCGTTACAGGCAGCCTTGGCTTGACCCTTTGGATTGGCACTTGACCTATATGCCTTCACTCTTAAAACTTCTATGACACTTCTAGATGATCTACTAATCTATGGGGAGTCATTTTTATAAATTCAAACCCTACGTTTAGTCTCTAGTTTAACCTATTATTTTACGGAGTGTTACACTCATGAAAAATTATGAACATGATGTGAAAGGTTTACTCTCGTATTAATGGTTCTAAGGTTGAAAGGTCATTCTCACCTAATGAATCCATGAGGTACCATGATACCATGTTGGTTTGAGTGTTAGGCATTCTTCCATGAACATGAATATAAAGTAAAGACCTAACATGAATATTAAAGGGAATTGAGCTTAGCACCGAGTGGATATGAATTTGATATGGCAGCTTTTACGTTAGAAAGTCCAGCTTCCCAAGGTAAGTTATCTCATGAGATGGAAACCTTTTACCTCAGTTAGTCTGGGTTTGTAGTAGTAATCTCCTTATCCCATAACTATGTGCCCACATAGATCTTTAGCTAGTGGATCCACCTAAATGCTAAACATGTTAGTTCTACCTTAGGCAAGTAGGACACCTCTTTTCGGTGTGGGGCATGACATCGGATTCCATGTAGCTCACATGGTCTATGTCGGTTAAGGCTATATTTCCCTATATGACAAGAACATGATCCATGACATGACAAGAACAAGAATATGAACTATGAACAAGAACATTAGTTATGTACTATGATTACTTGAGAGGTTCTACTTAGTATGAATAGGGGTATGGGACTTCATTCGTGCATTGCACAAGTAGGCATTAAGAGTGATTATGGTATATTCTTTTATGACATAATGCTTTATGAGTTAATGTATATTTTCCATGACTATGAACCATGAACATAAACATGAACATGAACTATACTTATGACTTCTTAATGAGCTTTACTTAGTGTGAGTGGCGGTACGGGATTTCACTTGTACATTGCACAAGTAGAGTTGTAAAGGGGTTCTGGTGTGGTTTCCTTTTGCTATGAAGATATATGAAACTATGTATACAAGATATGAATTGTTACTAAGAGTGACTTTACTTATATTAAGATATGAACATGAATGACTCCTTGTCTATGAGTGTTGGCTATGGATGAGGTCAAGGTATGTTACGCATGATTATGGTAACTTAGGGTTGCTTATGGTATGGTTCAACTATGTAATTACTCTAAATGTGCATGATGGCTTTTAAACTTGATAAAGGCATGATTTCAACTAAATGACCCTTTTATGCATGTTTTAAGAATTTTTTATGCATGGCTTCCATACTTAGTACAATATTTGTTCTAACCCATATTTCTCTACATTTTCTTATAAGTGTAGGTTTCGGTCGTTGAGGTATACTTCTATTTTCATGTAGAGCTTGGGTTGACTATTCTCCAAGCTTGGTGAGTCCTGATGGTTCGAGGATAAGGCTTATTCGTTTATAGTTCTTTTTGTACTTCCATTTTCAAGACTATGATGTAATGGGATATGTCCCTAAGATTGTATTCGATTGTATTAGATGGTTCCTTTGAGACAAGGTCTAGACTCTTATATTCCTTTTATGAAAAAAACTTCCATTGTAAAAGTTTTAAATTCCGCATCATTTTTATTTACTTATGTTCGTGATTATTCTAAGGGCTTGTATGAGACCCCTTCGGGGTCAAGTATGACGTGTTACATCTAGGGGGTACCCCTGGGTTGTGACAAACTTGGTAATCAGAGCACAAGGTTTAGAATGATTCTAGGATAATGTCTCATGAACCACGTCTAGTAGAGTCTTGTTCATGAGTGTGAAACGCGCCACACTTATTAATGACAGGCTATAAGTGCTTAGGAACTTTCACTTCTTTCATTACTCTTTAGTCGTGTCTTAGAGTTTTAACTCTATGAAGTCCTTTTCCTAACCCTTCTCTTATGTCTTTAGGATATTAATACTAGAAGGGAGACCGAAAGAAGAATGAAAGAGGAGATGGTGAACGAGGGATTTCCTCCCCAAGGTCCCCAAGGTCCTCAAGTTCCTCAAGCTCTTAATAATGAGGGGGACATGACAAATGTGGAAATAAGGTCGGCTCTCCAAATATTGCCTCAAGCCGTAACGACTCAAGTTAATATGGATGCTAGAGTTCGTGTGAACCCCAATGTGAGAAGCGTGGATTGAAGGTTGAGAGACTTCACAAGAATGAGCCCTCCTATATTCTTTGGTTCCAAAGTGGGTGAATACCCTCAAGAGTTCATGAAAGAGGTTTACAAGACAATTAATGCTATGAGGGTGACTTCTACTGAGAAAGTAGAGCTAGACACTTATTAATTGAAGGATGTGTCCCAAGTATGGTATACTCAATGGAAGGGTAATAGGCCGATTGAAGTAGGTCCTATAGATTGAGAGGTGTTCAAGAAAGCATTCCTTGATAGGTTCTTTCCCCGAGAGAAGAGGGTAGCAAAGGTGGAGGAATTTATCAACCTTCGTCAAGGAGGAATAAGTGCCAAAGAATATTCTCTAAAATTCACTAAGTTGTCCATTGAAAGAAAGGGTAAGGGGTAGGAATAAACTTTTTTAGGTCTTGCTCTACTAAAGTATGCCCTGTCCTTAGTGGTGAATCTGAGGGATGAGATAAGTCGCTTTGTGACCGGTGTGTCCAACTTGATTGAAGAAGAATGCCGTGTGGAAATACTACATGATAATATGGACATATCACGTCTATTGGTGTATGCTCAAAAAGTTGAGGAGACAAAGCTTAGGAAGAAGAATAGGGAAGTGAAAAGAGCAAGGACTGATCGTGGAAATTCTTCCAAGGGTAAGTTTGAGGGTCAAGGGTGACCAAGGTTCAAGAGAAGGTTCTCCAACCAAGGTTCCTCTAGTGCCCCAAGGGTCAAAAAGGATAGGGTGCCTAACCCTAAGCCTCAAGGTGGCAATAGTGGTGGATCTTCTATGACAAGGCCTACTTGTGCCATGTGTGGCAAGAAACATGAGGGCAAGTGTCTTGTTGGCACGGATGGTTTCTTTCATTGTGGGAAGAGTTGTCATATGGTGAGAGATTGTCCCATGCTAAAGGTTCAAGGAAGAGAGGAGAAGCAAGCCCTCCCTAGTGGTTCAAACTCCCCGAGGTGACCAAGAGAGCTCCCCGTATGTGGTGACCAGTATGTTACATGTCGTTTCTATTGATTTTTATGCATTGTTAGACCCCGGTGCCACTTTGTCATTTGTTACACCTTTTGTGGCTATGAAATTTGAAATACTCCCCGAAGTGTTATTAGAGCCTTTTTCGGTGTCTACCCCGGTTGGTGACTCGATTGTGGCAAAAAGAGTCTATAGGAGTTGTCCTATTTCTTTATCTCATAAAGTCACTTTGGTTGATTTGACAAAATTAGACATGTTAGACTTTGATGTCATTTTGGGGATGGATTGGTTGCATACATGTTTTGCCTCTATTGATTGTAGAACTCGGGTGGTTAAGTTTCAATTTCCAAATGAGCCTACTTTAGAATGGAAGGGGGGAAATTTTATCCCTAGAGGTCGATTTGTTTCATGTCTAAAAGCTAGAAAAATGATCTCCAAGGGGTGCATTTATCATATTATGAATGTTGAGTCCGAGACTCCTTTGTTAGAGTCGGTCCCTGTTGTGAGTGAGTTTCTGAAAGTTTACCCCGACTTAGCCGGCATTCCTCTTGAACGGGAAATAGACTTTGGCATTGATCTCTTGCCAGATAATCAACCTATATCCATTCCTCCCTATAGAATGGCTCCGGCCGAATTGAAAGAGTTGAAGGAGCAACTCAAGGATTTGTTAGACAAAGGCTTTATTCAACCAAGCATCTCTCTATGGGGTGCTCAGGTATTGTTCGTAAAGAAGAAGGATGGGTCCCTTAGGATGTGTATTGACTACCGCCAATTGAACAAGGTAACCATAAAGAATAAATACCCTCTTCCTAGAATTGACGATTTGTTTGACCAACTCCAAGGAGCTAGTTACTTTTCGCAGATGGACCTACGTTCGGGCTATCACCAACTTAGGGTGAGAGGGATTGACATTCCCAAGACGGCCTTCCAAACGATATATGGTCACTATGAGTTCCTAGTAATGTATTTTGGTCTAACTAACTCCCCAGCGACATTCATAGACCTAATGAATGGGGTATTTAGGCAATATCTTGAATTGTTAGTGATCGTTTTTATTGATGACATTTTGATCTATTCAAGGAGTGAGGAGGAACATATGTATCATTTGAGGATTGTATTACAAGTCCTTAAAGACCACCAATTATATGCTAACTTTAGTAAATGCGAGTTTTGGCTAAGGTCTGTTGCCTTCCTTAGTCATATTATGTCGAGCATGGGCATTGAGGTAGATCCTAAGAAGATGGATGCGGTCAAGAGTTGGCCTAGACCTCTAACTTCCACCGATATTAGAAGATTTTTGGGTTTGGCCGGTTATTATAGGAGGTTTGTTGTGGGTTTCTCCTCCATTGCTTCCCCATTAACGGCCTTGACCTTACCTGAGGGTACCGATGGGTTTGTGTTATATTGTGACGCTTCTCGAGTGGGTTTGGGATGTGTCTTTATGCAACATGGTAAGTGATTGCCAATGCTTCAAGGTAACTCAAAATCCATGAAAAGAATTATCCGACCCATGATCTTGAACTAGCGGCGGTAGTGTTGAATATATGGAGACATTACCTTTATGGGGTCCAAGTAGGTGTGTTCACGAATCACAAGAGTCTTCAATATGTGTTTACCCAAAAAGACTTGAATCTTCGAAAAACAAGGTGGTTAGAACTTTTAAAGGATTATGACATGAGTGTCCTTTACCACCCCGACAAAGCCAATGTAGTTGCAGATGCCCTAGGTCGATTGTCTATGGGTAGTGTGGCTCATCTAGAGGATGAGAACAAGGAGTTAGTTCGTGATGTGTGTTTTATTAGGAAATATAATTTAGATTGGTTTTACAGTCGCCACTTAATTTTTAAGAAAAATAAAGAAAACTATCATTTTAAAAAGACTAAAACAGAAAATCTAATGAAAATATTTAAAGGGGGTTCGGGGGTTCCTATTAATGTTCTAAGAAGCATTTTAAAGCATTTAGAACATCCGCTAATGCGGTTATCCGACAATTAATTATTTGGCTAAAATAATTTGATTTGATTCGAATTGAAAATTTTTATAATTAAAGCTATTTTAAAGGGGAAAAGCGGAAAATGGAAATACTAACTACGTGAAATACTTTTTGCAAAAATATTTCTTTAAGTGTAATTAAGGATGATCGATTTTAGTTAAATTGATAAGACACAACAGCGGTCTTACGGGGATTTGAATGGTTCAACCTTAAGATTAGCGGCAAATATTAACAAACATGCAAACAAAATAAAATAAAGAGGGAAAGAAACTCAGGCACAAGTTTATTTTTTCTGTCCGCCTGGACCAATACTTGGGCTCATTTTTGTTTTGGGCCTTTGGCCTATTTGAGTCACCTACACCTGTTCTAAACTTCTAACAAAAATAATAATAGGCGAGATGAGAGGGGCTTAAGCCCAAAGTAATAAAATATAATTTTTTTGAAATAAAGAGTGGGCCTTTGACCCAATTTCTCGACTCTCCAATCTGTTGCATATTCTTCCGGGACCTGTTCGTCAATTCTTAATAGGTTGGCCGACTCGAGAGGAAGGGTTTGAGCCTTGGTGGCTCTCTCCAAATGCAAAGGAATGAGATAGGAGTTCATGAAGAACTCGGGCATATTTTACATGCAACGAAAAATGAGAAGATAAGGATTAATAAACCATAACAGAAATATAAGCATTCAAAATAAATCATAGTCGTCCTTAAACAAAATATAGCAAATAACTCTATCAAGTTGAAATGACATAGATCTAGATGGAAAGATACCAACTCCAAAGATAATAAAGATCCATCATGCTAAAGTGACGATTATTTAAATCACTATTTTCAAACAATTAAGAGAGCACACTGATTATTTCAAACAATAAATTAATATGATGACTAGCAACAATACACATGAATAACAAATATATATATATATATATATATATATATATATATATATATATAAAAGAAAATCTGTCATACTCCTAGATAAATTGTATTAAAATTCACCCTTAAAATAATGATAAAGTTAATGAACCTTTTTTTTTAAAAGAAGGAAAGACCCATCATGCCTTTACTTTCCATTTAATTCAATATAAACTTATGTATGCTCTCAAATAATATTAGAAAAATAGACTAGGAAAACACCGCCATAACACATGGGAAGATGAACCGAGATCTTGGACCAAAATAATTAAAAAGTAAATGGGTCTTAATTAACATCAAATACAGCGAATGACCAAATAATTGACCAAGCATCACTAGAGAATAAGTCGAGTAAAATTATACTAGACTAACTCAAACTTTGGGATAGGAGTAACCAAAACCGACGAAGTGAAATAAACCCTCAACCACTTAAATTAGCTAAGATAAAGAAATTCTACACTTTGAACAAACTAACCACACGAATAGACCCCATTCTCATCGAATTAGTATTTGAAACACCACACCAACCAACATAAGCTAGTTTAAAGTCTAGAACCATGATCTTAATATTTTTAGAACGGGATGAGATATGTTTGAGAAAAACTAAAACAACCCTCATAAAAATATAAAACAGGACAAATATAAGAAGAGCATGCTAAGGAAGCTTACATTTAGGCCTCAAGTGGCAAACATTGCGATAGATATGGAGACATAACTCGATTTAAATATGTCTTGCTAAAGAGTTGAACGATCAAATAACTTTAAAATGAAGAGAGTAAGCTAATGCACCAAACGATTCATAGATAAGACAACATATAAACTCCACAGTAACCAGCTTAAGGTTCTGCTCCTACTTTTGAAAATAAAAAAAAACGATCTTAACAGACCAAAGTAAGGACTTGATGCCGAAATAGACTACGACAAATATGAAAGTAACAATAACAATAGACCCAATAGATCCTTTAATCAATTTGAAGCCTTAAAGGTTAGTCAAAAATAAAAGAGAAAATGAAGAACAAATCTTAATCAAGTTAAAGCTTTCTTCAAACTTGGAGAGAGAAATTAAATATACTAACCACTGAGCACAACAACAAAAGGGAGACACCAAATTCTCAACCAAAGATATTCCTGACATAAACCATACACACAAATGCATTATGCGCCTCAGCTAACTAACACTGACTCAAACTCAACTGACCAAACATTAAATGCTAAAGTAAACTAAAAAAAAACAGAGGCATTCGAACAAGGAGGAAAAAAAACCACAGAGAGTTTCAGTTCATAAAATAGAACGTCCAATAAACGAGTTAAGGTCGAGAATAGATTACCTTTTCAGGGGCAGCGAACCGGATGAAACGAGCTAAGAAAAGCTTTACCACCCACACCACAAGAAATTCGAACACAAACAGTGAGCAAGGAATCCGGGCAGAATCTCGGACTCACAAATGTTGGAAAATAATAACAAACGGGAGAGAAGAATGACACTCAGACCGACACTAGCTATCTTCTCCCTTTTCTCAAACGTATTACGTATATATTCTGTAACTGTTTTCTCTAGCAATTATCTCTAACATAAATTTTCAAACTCAAAAATCTCTTCCCCAAAAAATAAAATAAAAGACGTTTATATAGGGAGCAATTAGGGTTCGAATTTTTAGGGGGGGGGGGAAATGGTGAAAAACGGATAGGAATAGGGTTCATTAAAAATTCAAACGCCATAAATTCCTTTCACAATTTGGGATAAACACCTTTTCTTGAGGTTTCAACCCCATTCCGGAAGAGGAAAGGGGAGAAAAGTGTGTTTGCTTTTCCGCTGCCACGACTGTAAGCTGAAAGGGACATCAAGGAAGGCGACAACAAAATCCTGCCTAGTACTGATTCACGCGCGATGGACGACGTTAAGTAATTGGAGACGCCGTCTCTGGGATTTTCCATCGAGGACATCGTTTGGTTGTTGCTGGATTGTCGTTTGCTACGTGCTGAAGAAGAAAACATACAGGGGTCTGGGCGAGTCGCGATTTTCTATAAAAAAAAGTATGGGGTGGGTCAGTTTTGGTTTGGTCGTGTTTTTGGATTACTGCACGTATAGTATGGGTATTGTATTGTTGTAAGTATTGGAGAATTGAGGTTGGGCTGCTAATGGGTCTGGAAAAAATGGGTTGGTTGGAAATTAAAAGGGAATATGGGAAAAACAGACAAGTGGGCTGGGCAAATTGAAAATATGGGCTGTTGTAAATTAGAATTGGGGCCCAAATAATTGCTCTTTTCTCTTAAATAAGTAGGCTAGAATTGAATTTGAGTTTTGGCCATAGGAATTCATATTATAGCCAATGGAAAAACACAAATGTAGCCAAACTTAGTTAATTAGGATAAGTTCGGCTAGTAATTTAAATAAGACGAATTGGTATAATTAATTTATGAGCTTTTTAATCTTAATGAAATAAAGTAATTAATTTAACCATAAACTAATTGATTTACCTATAAACTTATTAATTCGAAATTAAAATCGTAATTCAAACTAGGACTAAATTAATAAAATATTTATTTTAGCAAAGCAAAAGTCTTTGATATGATTTTCAAACACTTATAAAATATACTCATTAAGTATATAATTGTATGAAATATATTCATTATTCAAAGTACTATAAAAATTGACTGAAATTATTTAAACTAACCTTGAAACTGTTTGAATTTTATAAAGCTAATTATTCTAAAACGTTTAGAAATTAAGAAGCTCAAAAATTAATTATTATCGAGGAGGGTCAAAATTAGGTGTCAACAACTGTCCCTCGTTTTACTTGGATTGATGCAAGAAATTCGAGGAAAATGAAATTGACTAATCCAATTTTGACCGACCACTTCTTCATCTTTTGGAAACGGGATTTTGGTACGGACTTTGGGAATTATGGCCAAACCCCGAAAATGGGTTTCCTACATATCTCAGGCTATATGAGAATTCAGGCCACTTGTAGTTCGACACGCTTGATTTAACGCACGATTCGAAAGAATTCAAAGGTCATCCCGATATTAGATTATGAAGAAAGTGGAATGCTTGGGAATAAGATTTGAGAGCGAACATTGGAATACAACCGAGTTTTCAACATTGATCCCACCTACATATTCCTCAACTTAGGAAATCAGGCTGCTTGTAGTTCGACTCAATCGGTTGAAAAGGAAATCTATTATGTAAGATAACCTTTGATTCTGGAAAAGCGACAAAGTAAGTTGAGTATGAAAGAGAGGCTTGCAACCTCTTAGTCATGAATGTGGTGCACTTCACACCCATAATTAAGAAATTACACGGACATAATTTCCAAAGCTCTTGGTGCATCATCACTCAGATTGGAAAGTTGCTTCCAGTAGAGACCAAAGATTTCCGGATGTGAAACTGAAACCGACAAATCTAAAGATAAACCCACATGCCTTCTGATAGGGGTGTGGTTTGATTGTAGTAGAAGTTGCTCCTCTGCTCGTGTCCTAAGAGTTTGACACTCCTCTTTGGACTATGTCCCAGTTCGCTGCTAAGAAAAAGTTCCACGTTGTGTTGCATCCCTTTTGATGTCGTTCGCACATGTGGTTTGTTTTGGAGAATTCATCATTTTGGATGCTCTCGACAAAGACTGAGATAAAACTCATTAGTATAAAAATGCAATTCAAATGGGAGACAACGTCTTTTACTGTGTTGACACTTAATTGCTCTCATTGAACATTTGACGTCAACTTCATTGAGTTTGACGTAATGCAAATAAATCTTGTGTCTCACATTTGCAATATAATTTTCAATGTACTCTTCCTTTGATGTCAAAGCAATAAAATAAACTAATATAATATGTTGACAGTTCTCTTGATCTCGTTATTTTTTGCAAAGAAAATGATGCAGTTGATGTTGATTTTTCTTGTGATGGGTAAATCTTTCTCTTGCGATGCATAAATTCCTTTCCCGCAATGCATGAATCTTCTCTTGCAATGCATGAATCCTTTTTCTCGCGATGCATGAATCTTCTCTTGCAATGCAAGGATTTCTTTCCCGCGATGCATGAATCTTCTCTTGCAATGCATGAATCTCTTTTCTCGCGATGCATGAACCTTTTTCCCGCGATGTATGAATCTTCTCTTGCAATGCATGACTCTTCTCTTGCAATGCATGAATATCTTTTCTCGCGATGCATGAACCTCTTTTCTAATGATGCCATCCCTGGTACCGAATGAAGATAATGCTTCACCAGACAACATAGGTGATCTTTCGAGTATCTCTTGAGTGGCAGTATCGTCTGAATCGACAATACAATAAAAAATGACCCTCAGAGTAGTGGTATCATCTCATTTGACAATATAAATAAAAATGACCCTCGGAGTAGTGGTATCATCTCATTTGACAATGTGATATAAATGACTCTCCGGGTAGTGGTATCGTCTCATTTGACACTATGAATAAAAATGACCCTCGGAGTAGTGGTATCATCTCATTTGACAATACAATATAAATGACTCTCCGGGTAGTGGTATCGTCTCATTTGATAATACGAATAAAAATGACCCTCGGAGTAGTGGTATCATCTCATTTGACAATACGATATAAATGACTCTCCGGGTAGTGGTATCGTCTCATTCGACAATACGATATATATAACCTTCAAGGTAGGAATATTGTCATATCTGATAATATAACGCAGATAAACGTCTTGCAGGTATCTCTAGTTGCTGGGAAATAATAATATTGCTCTCTTCGTGGTTTTCATTTGTCCCATCTCTGAACATTGTTGCACGTTCATTATGGACTTTGCCTTGTTGTGAATTGAATGAAATAATGTTATTCATATTCCAAAATCTTTGATATAAGCAACATAAAATATTTCCTGCATCCACAGAAAAATTGTCAATTTTGGGGAGCTCTTTGCCCCTTTGACTTCTCCATATTCATTGAATGGTGGAATATGTTGATCTTGAGGCAAGCTTATAAACCTGCGTCCACAGACAAATTGTTAGTTTTAAAAAATAAACTGATCTGTGTCGATCTCTTCGGTTGTCTACTCCTTGTGTTGCTATCTTCGGTTGATTTCTCCGATCTCCCGCTTCTTGATAGATAAGACAAAACATTTTATATGCAAATATAATTGAAACATGAAGGAAAAGTTTTTAAGGAAAATAGATTTTCAAAAGTAATGTTTGGAAAAAGTCACTACCAAGTGTCATTTCACGTCAAGTTTAATGAACGTCATTCGGAGTCGACGTCTCGGGATCTAACTGATTATTTGTTGGAAAGTATTCAAAGTTGTTCCAAACTTCCAATGAACCATATTGAATTTTTGAGGTCATCCTCAAAAATTTCTGTCCCAGTTAACTGAGTTGACTTATCTTTACTGTTGATGAACAAACCACGGAATTTTTGAGATCTTTCTCAAAAATTTTGTCCTAGTTGTAAATCTCAAAGTAACTTCAGTCTTGACATTGTTGGAAAGATCTTCTTCTTGAGAATTTTTGAGTCCCTCTCAAAAATTCTGTCCCAGTTTCTATTGTAAAGAAAAATATAAATCTTATATGAAATATGACCGAGCCGTTGTGGCGCCTACGTATCCCGTTGAAGCAGGAATCAGGTCAAACGTAGTTCCCCTCTCGAGGACTAACAAAATAAGAAAATTACAAGGAAATCGATCGAGGCCAACACAGGCCGCCTACGTATCTCATTCTTGAGAATTCAGGTCGAACGTAGTTCAAATACAAAAGGAAACATTAAAAAGGATAAAAGGCGGGTGACCAAGGCCTACATAGGCCGCCTACGTATCTCATTCTTGAGAATTCAGGTCAGATGTAGTTCATTACAAGAGGGATAAAATTTTAAACAAAATGATTACAAGCTAATGAACAATTACAAGGAAATGATAGAAATACAAACTAAAGCTTGACATATAACATCTCTTGACAGTATCTGAGTTGATCGGTTTCGGTCATTCGGTGCCATCCATCTCCGACAAGACCAAGGCACCTCCAGATAATACTTTGCAAACCATGTAGGGTCCTTGCCAATTTGGTGCAAATTTCCCTTTGTACTAAGCTTGATGAGAGAAAATGCGTTTGAGAACCAATTGACCAACCTCGAACATTATGGCTTTTACTTTCTTGTGGAAAGTGTGAATCATTCTCTGTCGATGCAGCTGTCCATGACAAACAACAACCATTCTCTTCTCATCAATCATTGTTCACTGATCAATCCGCTTGCGAACCCATTCAGCATCACTCAATTCAGCTTCTCGGATAATTCTTAATGAAGGTATTTCAATTTCTGCAGGTATAACTGTTTCTGTTCCATATACTATCAAATATGGGGTAGCTCCAATTGACGTTCTGACAGTCGTTCTGTAACCTAATAAAGCATATGGCAACATCTCATGCCAACCTCTACGATTATCAATCATTTTCCTCAAAATCTTCTTTATGTTCTTGTTGACAGCTTCTGCGACTCCATTCATTTGGGGATGATAGGCAGTTGAGTTCCGGTGAGTAATCTTGAATTGTTCATATATTTCTCTCATCAAGTGACTGTTGAGGTTCGCTCCATTATCGGTGATAATGGATTCTGTCACTCCAAACCTACATATCAAATTGTTGCGAACAAAATCAGCTACATTCTTGGTTACCGATTTATACGAAGCTGCTTCTACCCATTTGAAGAAGTAATCAATGGCGACCAAAATGAATCTGTGTCCGTTTGAGGCGGGTGGCTCTATCGGGCCAATGACATCCATGCCCCAAGCTACAAACGGCCAAGGTGAACTCATAGCATTAAGTACATGAGGCGGCACTAGAATCAAATCACCATGCACTTGACATTTATGACATTTTTGCACGAACTTGCAATAATCATGCTCCATAGTCATCCAAAAATAACTGGCCCGGAGGATCTTCCTCGCCAAAGTGAGCCCATTCATGTGAGTACCGTAAACTCTAGCATGTATCTGTTCCCGAAACTTTGTAGCTTCATTAGCATCAACGCATCTGAGAAGACCTAAATCTGGAGTCCTCTTGTAAAGGATTTCCCCACTTGCAAAGAAATTGAGGTCCATGCGGCATATCGACTTCTTTTGGTTGAACGTTGCATTCTCAGGGTAACTCCCGTCCTTTAAATACTTTTTGATGTGAAAATACCAAGGCAGACCATCTGGTTTCGCTTCGACGTGTGAACAATGAACAGGCTGTTCTTTTACCTCTATATCCAATGGATCAATATAACTTGTATCTGGATGCTTAATCATTGATGCGATGGTGGCAAGAGCATTGGTCAACTTATTCAGTGTCCTGGGAGTGTGTCTGAACTCAATCTTGCGAAATCTCTTCCACAACTTCTGTATATACCTCACATACGATGTGATCTTTGGGTTTTTCACGGCCCATTCTCCTTGAACCTGATGAATCAGCAAATCTGAATCTCCAATAACCAGCAACTCGTGAACATTCATATCAATTGCCATCTTTAGACTGAAGATGCAAGCTTCATACTGAGCCATGTTGTTCGTGCATTCAAATCGGAGTTTAGCCGCCATAGGATAGTGCTGACCAGTTTCTGACACTAAGACCGCTCCGATTCCTTTCCCCTGATGATTCACCGCTCCATCAAAGAACATTCTCCAACCAGGGTACGCTTCAGAAATATCCTCACCCACAAATGCTATTTCTTCATCGGGAAAATAAGTCTTGAGCGGTTCATACTCTTCATCAACTGGATTCTCTGCAAGATGATCGGCTAAGGCTTTTGCTTTTATCACTTTTTAGGTCACATACACAATATCAAACTCACTCAAAAGCATTTGCCATTTTGCCAAGTTCCCGGTCGGCATTGCTTTCTGGAAAATGTACTTCAATGGGTCCATCCTGGAAATAAGGTATGTGGTATAAGAAGACAAATAATGTCTCAACTTCTGAGCGATCCAAGTCAAAGCAAAGCATGTTCTCTCCAACAGAGTGTAATGAGCCCCATATGAAGTGAATTTCTTGCTCAAGTAATAAATGACTCGCTCCTTCTTCCTAGTTTCATCATGTTGACCAAGCACGCATCCCAATGCGTTATCTAAGACAGACAAATATAGCAATAACGGACTCCCTTCTTGCGGAGGGACCAACACCGACGGATTGGACAAATAGTTCTTGATGGCATCAAAAGCAGTTTGACATTCTCCGGTTCACTTGGTCGAGGCATCTTTTTTCAATAACTTAAAGATGGGCTCACACACCACGGTGGATTGAGCTATGAACTGACTGATGTAGTTTAACCTTCCTAAAAAGAACATCACCTTTTTCTTGGTTTTCGGAGGGGGTAATTCTTGGATCGCCTTGATCTTGGAAGGGTCAAGCTCAATGCCCCTCCTACGAACTATAAATCCCAACAACTTGCTAGCTGGCACCCCAAAAGCACATTTGGCGGGATTTAACTTCAAATTGTATCGGCGTAGACGATCAAAGAATTTCCTCAAGTGAGTCAAGTGATCCGAACTTTTGCGGGACTTGATTATAACATCATCTACATACACCTCGATTTCCTTGTGAATCATATCGTGAAAGATGGTCGTCATAGCCCTCATGTAAGTAGCACCGGCATTTTTGAAACCAAAAGACATCACCCGATAATGATATACACCCCAAGGCGTAATGAAAGCTGTCTTTTCTGCATCTCCTTCATCCATCAGGATCTGGTGATAACCCGCATAACAATCCACAAACGACTGCATCTCATGCTTAGCAAAATTATCAATGAGGATGTGAATGTTTGGCAATGGAAAATTATCTTTCGGGCTAGCTTTGTTAAGATCTCTGTAGTCAACACAAATTCTGATTTTTCCATCTTTCTTGGCAACCGGAACAACATTAGCCAACCAAGTCGAATACTGCATCACTTCCATTACTTGTGACTCGATCTACTTTGTAATCTCCTCTTTGATCTTCAAACTTAACTCAGGCTTGAACTTCCGAGTCTTTTGTTTTACTGGACTGAAATCTGGATTGATCGGCAATTTATAGGACACCATATTCGTACTCAACCTTGACATGTCTTTATAAGACCAGGCAAATACGTCAATGTACTCTCTGAATAAACGAACCAGGTCTCTTCTTTGGGCTTCAGTCAGATGGATACTGATTCTAACTTCTTTGACACATTCCTCATCTCCGAGATTCACAGTCTCGGTTTCTTCGAAATTCAACTTGTGTTGATTCTCAAATTGTGAAAATTCTTTGGCAACATGCTCGGGTAACTCATTATCTTCTTCATATTCCTCACACTCATCATCACCTACCTCATTTTGTTCACTCGGTTCATGACATGACATGTCATTAGCAGGTTTTAAATTATTATTACTGAAATCATAAACAGACAAAGTCAGGAAAGTAAAATATAAATAGATAAATAAATATTTTTTTTGATAGAAGAGGCTTTCATTTAAATTGAAAAAACAAGCACAAACTTTAGCCATGGCCAAGGGCCATTTTGCTTTCTTAAACATCACAGGGAATTTAAAAACTTCAAACAAATAAAACTACATAAAGGGTGGGTCTCAGGCCTCTTCCGGACTACCACCAGTTTTAAAATAAACAAAGACACATGTCTTTTCTACCCAGACGAGCGGGAAATCAGGAGTGGTGTGGATGTCCAGTTCTGCAATTGCTCCTTAGGCTCTGCATCACAGATGCCTGATGTCTAAGCCTCTTCCTCGATGTCCGTATCAATCTTCTCAAAGGGGCCCCAGATTCCTTCCCCGAGACCAATATCATTGACATTTTCTCGTACCGAAAATGACTGGCACAGATGAGGAATTGGCCTGGCCAATGCTTGATCAATACTCTTGTTCTTCATCTCGGCTTCGTCAGCATCTGTGGGAACATACCCCAAACCAAACTTTGCTCCTTTGGCGAGAATTTGGATAGGCTCGACGATTCCTTGAAAGTTCTTCCCCAATCCAAAACCTGGTTCAAAACCATTCTGGAGCATGANTTATTCTTCATCTCGGCTTCGTCAGCATCTGTGGGAACTTACCCCAAACCAAACTTTGCTCCTTTGGCGAGAATTTGGATAGGCTCGACGATTCCTTGAAAGTTCTTCCCCAATCCAAAACCTGGTTCAAAACCATTCTGGAGCATGACGGTAGCAATCATCTTGTACACGATAGACATAGGAGGTTGTGGAGCCAAGTCATCACCGATGGCATTTATCAGCTCCAACGTGTAGAAATCACAACCTCGAGAGACATCATCAACGATCGGTGCATACCTATTGGAATGACTCCCTTCACCATAAATGACCAATTCCTAGTCCTTCCAAACAAACTTTATTAGTTGGTGAAGGGTAGACGGCACAACCCCAGCCATATGAATGAACGGTCTTCTAGAAGCAGGTTGTAACTGGTGTTGATATCCAACACCTGGAACTTGAAGTTGAATTCCGTAGGACCCTCCTGAATATCCAAGTTCACTGCACCCAATGTGTCTCTTTGCACTCCATCAAAAGCCCTCACATTGACTTGGTTCTGGTGAAGCTTTCCCAAATCAAATTTTAGCTGCCTCAGAGTCGAAAGTGGACAAATATTAAGACTGAATCCGTCATTGACCAAGACTCGATTTATTATCTTGTCCCGACACATAGTGGTGACGTGCAGAGCTTTGTTGTGCATTCTGCCTTCAAAGGGCAGCTCTTCGTCACAAAAACTAATTTGGTGTCCTCGGATGACTTGGTTTATCATAACTGCTAGATTGTCATTGTTGGTACCCACGGGCACATAAGTATCATCCAGAGCCTTCATCAACACTTGCCTATGCAGTTGTGAACTCATCAACAAAGCCCATACTGAAATCTAAGCTGGTGTCTTCTCCTAATGCTTCACAATTGAATAATCTTTTGGCTGCTTTTTCCTCCAGAACTCTTCGGCTTCAGCTTCACTAATCGACCTTTTAGTCTGATCATTTTTCAACCCCCATTGGGCCAATTGTTTCGGTGTGTAGCACCTGCCAGATCTAGTCATGCCTTGAGTAACAGCCGTTTCATCACGCACCAGTCATCATATGTCCCTATCATATTGATAGTGGTGCCTCCATGATTTGGCGAAGGATTACTATTGACATTCGGTGCGACTGTCTGAAGAAAGACCACGTTCTGGTCAATCAGGTCTTGGATCTTATGCTTCAGGTTGATACATTCCTCGGTATCATGTCCAACACTATTGGAGTGATACGCGCACCTCTGATCAGGTATTTAAAACTTTGAGCTAGTGTCAGTCGGCTTGGGACCCACTAGATGAATATATCCTGCCGTGGTTAATCGCTCGAACAGCTTTGTACGGCTTTCAATAAGCGGAGTGAAAATTCTAGCAGGCTTCTTCTCAAATCTGGGACGGGAGGGATCTTAATTGCCTTATTGAGGGGGAGGCATTTGGCAATAATTTGGAGCATTCAAACGAGGGGATTAATATCTCGGATATGAGTTGGTTTGGTACTTTGGTTGTAGAGCTTGATAGTTCGAGGGGGTATTTTTTGTAAATTGGAGTTGGGGTTTGGTATATTGGGGGAGGCGTTTGGTAATTTGTCTGAATGTTGGCACAGTTGGGGGCGGCATTTCGGTAGTGATGAGATGAAGTTTGATAAACTGGAGGGGGAGTTTGGTAGCTAGGAGGGGAAGTATTTTGATAACTGGGAGGAGGGGTATTCTGGTAATCAGCCTGTGCATAACAAGCCCAGTATGAACTCTGTGAAGGTCGAGGACGACCTTGGTATGATGAGAATTTCCTTGGGGCTTCTTCCCTTCATAAGAGATAGAGGACACATCCTCTCTTTTCTTCTTCAACAAGCCCGAAGATCCAGGCAAGGCAGTAACACGGGCAATCTTCCCGGTTCTCAATCCATCTTCGATAGTCTCACCTACCTTGACTATCTCAGCAAATTTTGCTCCAACGAGCAACATGATTCTGTCATAATATTCGGGCTCTTGCACCCGTACAAATAGTTCGACAATTTCCTTTTCTGACATAGGAGGTCTAACTCTAGCTGCATCCTTTCACCATCTATATGCAAATTCTCTATAACTTTCGGTCGACTTCTACTTCATCTTCTCCAATGAGTAATGATCAGGAACAATCTCCACATTGTAGGCGAATCGTTCAATGAAGTCCTTAGCCAGAGCGTTCCAGCTAGACCACTGTCTCGTTTTATGAGATGTAACCATTCTAGAGTCTCTCCGCTCAGACTTCGGCTAAAAAGCCGCATTAACAAAGCTTCGTCTCTCCCAACTCCCACGGGTTGGTCACAGTAGGCCCTCAGGTTTGCTAAGGGTTCCCCATTCCTCCGAAGATGTCAAATTTTGGCACCTTGAACCCTTTCGGGAGGTCCAAATTTGGATGAATGCACACGTCTTCGTAACTCAACCCGACGACCTCAGGAATGCATTCAACTCCTTCATGGCTTTTCTGATTTCCTCCTTCATATCTATCTTAGCAGTCTCCTTCTATGACCTCCAGCCTCTCTCCCTCTCCTCATAGTGGTCGAGCTCCGAACCATGGGCATCATGCTTGTTGGGGACTGGTATTTGGAAAGCGGCTTTTTGCGGTAGTGGTGGAGCAATAGAGGGACTCTGGCCATTTAAAGAGGTGTGATAGTTTTGGGGAAAAGTCTAGGGGTTGGTATACTGGTTTTGGTGAAGGAGGAAAGTGCATGGGTTATTAGCGTTTCGGCTGTGAGGGGGTAGGCTAGTTTGGTGGTTTGCATTAGGGGGGAAGGAGTGGTGGTTGAAGGTTGGTATTTTGAGGAGGGGGTGGTGTTTGATAAGACGTTGAGGCATAATGAGGGTTTTGGGTGGTAAGGTCAATGATGGAGGGATTACGAGTAGGACTTGAAGGCGGGTTTTGAGCTTGTTCCACGTTAGGAAGGGGAATTTGAGCTAGAGGTCTTCCGTCTGGTTGAGTGTTGACAGAAAAAATTGGAGGAGGCAAATCTTGTTTTCTCTGCATCTCGACCCTCATCTCAGCAATTTGTTGCATCAACTGTAGGATCAGTTCATTCTAATCAGCAAGGGCGGGCTGAGCCACCAAGACATCAGTAAGGCTGGTTTCTTCGTTGTTATCACCCATTGCTGCTTTTCCCTTTTGTGAACTTTGATTGGGGAAGGAATCTGTAGGACCTTTAGGTTTAGTGAAATAAGGATGATCGGCTAGTGTATCAACACAGATCAGTTCTAACTACCTGTAGAGAAAAACAACTCAAAGGTAAATCTGTCAGTATTAGTTCTGAATAAATAATGCAAGATATCACATAGAAAACAGATAAACACATAAAAGTTGCTTTATTTGAGGACACGTTAACCCACGAGTAATGGGGACTGATTTTTGAACAAGCAGGAATTTGCTCGTTTTATTTTGAGGCTAGTGACTCAGAAAGGATAAATTGCGTTAAGCTAAGGTCTTCTTGCTGCATCTTCTGGCATTTGTTGATCTGAACTTAATGTTTCCTTGTAGAATGAAAGAGGGGGAAAAGAAAATTTGTAAAAGATAGGGGTCGGGCTTTGAAAGGCTGCCTACGTAGTTCGAATACAAAGGAAACTTTTAATTTCATTCATTCATTTCTGGTGATTACAAGGAAAGTGAAAAGCAGATAATAAAGCTCCTAAAAGATAGATGGTGCATTCACCGAAGCTTCTTCCTCTGACTGCCGTATTAGCCATGGGGGACAAACTCAACTTGAATCTTTCCCATGCTGACGAGGGATTCCACGTCATAGCGAAACCTGAGGCACCTTTCAATGTTGTGATCTATGGCATCATAATAAGGGTAGGGTTTCCAGATCTCAATTCCAATTGGGTCGATTGCTTCGTCATCCTTTCTGATAGAGGCCAAGACTCCTTTTTGAACTAACAGACTGTAGATATTTAGCAATGTTTTCTTGAAAGGCGTGATGTAGTGACAATAAAACAAAGTGTGCTTAGTGACCGGGACACTAGGCTCCTGTTGGTCACAGGCAAGGACGGTGTTCCCACCCCACATATACGGGATCTCCCCAATGTTGATCACGTTACGGATTGCTGCCTTAAGCTCCACACATTCCTCTATAGTATGTCCTCTTTGGTTCGGGTGGTAGGCACATGTCTTTTGAGAGCTTCCATGCCCAAACCCAAAAGTGGTTCCTTCAAGAAGCTTCAACATACCTGACGCCTTAAGGTGCTCGTAAATGAGAGCACATGACACGACTCTTGCCCCCACACTATGTGTCCGCTCATAAGCCGGGAGAGTGATCTTTTGGTCTCCTTCTTTCAGACGTCCCAGGAAGGGAGGCATATAGATGATTTCCTCATCGTCATCTTCTTCAGTAGCTCCAGGGTGAGTGTCCTCTGGTTTCTTGGATCTCTCGTTTGAGCCGCTGCAATTTCATCCTTAAATCCTCCACAGTTAGCTCTACGTCGATACCCTTGCCTTTTTCCATCTTTGCAGCAATTTTACCGTTCCTGAGATAATAGGATAGTGTTTTAGGACTTTGGTAGTGGGATTTTATTTTTTATGCTGAGAAACTTAAGACTCATGGAATTTTGGTCGGACATTTGGTAGTGACTTGTATTTGGTATTGGGGAAATTTTCAAAAAATTTTCGAAAAGGAGTGAGCTAAAAATGTCCTCATTCAAAGCAACAATATCACATAAACAGTTAAAGCACATAAGTATATATCGCGCGTCCTAAACAAGTAGGGGGCCCTTTTGCGCCAAGGGTAGGCCTAGCGTATTTGAAAGATGTATGTGTAGAATTGAACCATTTTGTTACCCAAAGCAAATTTCGCATATAAAATGATGTTCAAGAAGCGAAAATAATCAAGGGAAGTAGGGAATAAATGAAAAACACAAAGGAAAGGCCCACACAGGGGTCATTTGAAAAGAGTACCAAAACAAAAGAAAGGCAAGCCCACGCAGGGGCAAATAACAATAAGTACAGATAGGAAAACCCATGCAGGGGCGAAATTTGCTAAGATGTTCTCGACGGCCCTGCCTCTGATCTGCTCCTCTTGTTCTGTGCCATGAGATGTTGAAGCTTATATTGCATCATTAGCAAGTATCCTTCGCTCCGGCGGCCTTTCTCTTCCCAGTCTTCGAGACACATTTGGCTTTTCTTATCTCCAATCCACATGTTAAGCTCTCCCAAATCACTTTTCAAGCTTTCTAATTCTTGAGTTACGCTCTCGAGGGCGTACTTATCCTCCTCTTGCTTTCAAAGAAATTCCTCGTGCATTTCCTCGGCTTCTCTTCTTACCTCTCTTAGTTCTATCAAGGCTTTGGACTCTTTGTCCTCTACACTGCGGTAAATGTTCGGAACTAAGAAGGAGATACCTTGTATATTGCGCTTCAACCAAGCTTTGTAAGTTTCATTGTACCCCGCATTAAATCGATCCATGGCAATGGTGTCCTTGTTCATTCGCACCGCTCTTTTCCATTCTCTTAGCATCTCTGAAGCCTCAGGCACTCTATCATCCCCGATGTCGAACACATAGATACGGTAGTATGCTTCTGGGGTGTAGTTTGTCTTCTTCCGAACTGCCTCAGGACCCGGATAGGTGCATAAGGGCGAATACCTCGAATACCTAGCAGAGGAAGCACAAGTTGTCTGTCGCCCCGTACTATGACATCTTTGGAGATGAAACGGTTGAACATCCACTGGATATTTTCTTCTCTCAACTCGGAGAAAATCTGAATCCATCTTCCTCTAGTCATCCTATTTTCTAAATCTGTCCAAAACAACATATCATTTAAACCCTTGAGAGCATTATTATCATCGAGGGTGTGTAGCTTTTGAGTCTTGTGTCCCTTCACTAAGTGGCTCATTATCCACCATTGGAGGAGGAGATTACAGCCCTGAAAGTAGCGATGTCCTTCCTTACGTTTTCCCAAATCACGGTACATGTCGGACAGGATGACAGGCGCAATAGGAAAATACTTCACTTGCCCTTGGTTCAGATGCTTGTGGAAGAGAGTATGTACAAGCATTATTAACCGGGTGTTGATGTTGAGACTCGGGCGGTGTGGGAAAACCATAGTGCCTAATAGTGCGATAGTAAACGCTAAAGGTCTGATCTCGTCCTATTCTCTGAAAGTGACCCTGAACTCTTTGTTGTAATTCGTATAGAAGCTCGCATGCCCGAATCTAACATAGAGATCCATAAAAGAAATGCTAGAACCTTCGGCCCAGTAGGCGCAATCCTTTCTTAATCCGAGCCAATTTATAATATCCTCGAGGGTAAGCTTGCTAGGAATTAGGATGTTTTCCCGTTTTCTCACTCTTCTTTTAAGCCCTGTACCGACTGTGTTTGTTCCATCCCGAATTTCCTCAATTGTCGGGGTGATTTACATGGTTCCAAATCGAAACACCATTTTCTCGTTGTCCCAATAACCTGTGAGGACTTCAATCAGCTCGAGCCACCCAATGATATTGATGAGTTCTGTGAATCACAGTGAGGTCGTTGTACCACATCTTCAGTAGAACCGAGGCTTCCACTACCATGTCGAATTTAGGGATCGATCCATACCTACAAAACAAAGCATGGTTAAGATTCCCTCCCCCAAATAGGCAACAATCAGGTTTCCACACATACATCTTCCAAATGTCAAATAATATGATATGTCATTAGGTCGTGGACCTTGGACATGATTTTTGGCGGTTTTACTAATGTACTTAATACGGCTTGGGTATTCAGCCGTCTTAGGCTAATGCTTAGATTTGGATTTGGTTTTTCTCTACTCTAGGTTGACTAGAATTGGTTTAGAAATGACGGTTACCCGAGTCAGACAAACAACGGGGTGAAGTCTAATAAACGACGTTGGATGACCACAAGCCAACTATTCGTTTATCACTTCCACAGAATTCAACTTGTGTTCTTCTGAAGGACAGCCGTGATAAGCGACGTAACCGCCTTTTTTCCTAATGCAATCTATTTGCCGTTTGGCAGAATCGAGTGCCATGAATGCCACAATTCAATATAAGCGATAAATAAAACAAGTAGAAAGTTAAAACACATAGCCAAATAAATTAATCTTAAGGTTAGAACCATTCGAATCCCCAGCGGGAGTCGCCATTCTATTTTATTAGGAAAATATAATTTAGACTGGTTTTACAGTCGCCACTTAATTTTTAAGAAAAATCAAGAAAACTATCATTTTCAAAAGACTAAAATATAAAATCTAATGAAAATATTTAAAGGGGGTTCGGGGGTTCCTATTAATGTTCTAAGAAGGATTTTAAAGCATTTAGAATATCCGCTAATGCGGTTATCCGACAATTAATTATTTGGCTAAAATAATTTAATTTGATTAGAATTGAAAATTTTTATAATTAAAGCTATTTTAAAGGGGAAAAGGGGAAAATGGAAATACTAACTAAGTGAAATACTTTTTGCAAAAATATTTCTTTAAGTCTAATTAAGGATGATCGATTTTAGTTAAATTGATAAGACACAACGTGGGTCTTACGGGGATTTGAATTGTTCAACCTTAAGATTAGCGGCAAATATTAACAAACATGCAAACAAAATAAAATAAAGAGGGAAAGAAACTCGGGCCCAAGTTTGGTTTTTCTGTCCGCCTGGACCAATACTTGCGCTCATTTTTGTTTTGGTCCTTTGGCCTATTTGAGGCACTTGCACCTGTCCTAAACTTCTAACAAAAATAATAATAGGCGAGATGAGAGGGGCTTAGGCCCAAAGTAATAAAATACAATTTTTTCGAAATAAAGAGCGGGCCTTTGATCCAATTTCTCGACTCTCTAATCTGTTGCATATTCTTTCGGGACTTGTTCGTCAATTCTTAATAGGTTGGCCGACTCGAGAGGAAGGGTCTGAGCCTTGGTGGCTCTCTCCAAATGCAAAGTAATGAGATAGGAGTTCATGAAGAACTCGGGAATATTTTACATGCAACGAAAAATGAGAAGATAAGGATTAATAAAGCATAACAGAAATATAATGCATTTAAAATAAATCATAGTCGTCCTTAAACAAAATATAGCAAATAACTCTATCAAGTTGAAATGACATAGATCTAGATGGAAAGATACCAACTCCAAAGACAATGAAGATCCATCATGCTAAGGTGACGATTATTTATATCACTATTTTCAAACAATTAAGAGAGCACACTGATTATTTCAAAAAATAAATTAATATGATGACTAGCAACAATACACATGAATAACGAATATATATATATATATATATATATAAAAGAAAATTTGTCATACTCCTAGATAACAGCAAGAACACATAAATTGTATTAAAATTCACCCTTAAAATAATGATAAAGTTAATGAACCTTTTTTTTAAAGAAGGAAAGACCCATCATGCCTTTATTTTCCATTTAATTCAATATAAACTTATGTATGCTCTCAAATAATATTAGAAAAATAGACTAGGAAAAGACTGCCATAATACATGGGAAGATGAACCGAGATCTTGTACCAAAACAATTAAAAAAGTAAATGGGCCTTAATTAACATCAAATACAGCGAATGACCAAATAATTGACCAAGCATCACTAGAGAATAAGTCGAGTAAAATTATACTAGACTAACTCAAACTTTGGGATAGGAGTAACCAAACCGACGAAGTGAAATAAACCCTCAACCATTTAAATTAGCTAAGATAAAGAAATTCTACACTTTGAACAAACTAACCACACGAATAGACCCCATTCTCATCGAATTAGTATTTGAAACACCACACCAACCAACATAAGCTAGTTTAAAGTCTAGCACCATGATCTTAATATTTTTAGAACGGGATGAGATATGTTTGAGAAAAACTAAAACAACCCTCATAAAAATATAAAACAAGACAAATATAAGAAAAGCATGCTAAGGAAGCTTACATTTAGGCCTCAAGGGGCAAACATTGCGTAGATATGGAGACATAACTCGATTTAAATATGCCTTGCTAAATAGTTGAACGATCAAATAACTTCAAAACGAAGAGAGTAAGCTAATGCACCAAACGATTCATAGATAAGACAACATATAAACTCCACACTAACCATCTTAAGGTTCTGCTCCTACTTTTGAGAATTAAAAAAAAAAACGATCTTAACAGACCAATGTAAGGACTCGATGCCGAAATAGACTACGACAAATATGAAAGTATCAAATAATGCTAGACCCAATAGATCCTTTAATCAATTTGAAGCCTTAAAGGTTAGTCAAAAATAAAAGAGAAAATATAGAACAAATCTTAATCATGTTAAAACTTTCTTCAAACTTGCAGAGAGAAATTAAATGTACTAACCACTGAGCACAACAACAAAAAGGAGGCACCAAATTGTCAACCAAAGATATTCTAGACATAAACCATACACACAAATACATTATGCGCCTCAGCTAACTAACACTGACTCAAACTCAACTGAACAAACATTAAACGCTAAAGTAAACTAAGAAAAAAAAACAGAGGCATTCGAACAAGGAGGAAAAAGAAACCACAGAGAGTTTCAGTTCATAAAACAGAACGTCCAATAAACGAGTTAAGGTCAAGAATAGATTATCTTTTCGGGGGCAATGAACCGGACGAAACGAGCTAAGCAAAGCTTTACCACCCACACCACAAGAATTTTGAACACAAACAATGAGCAAGGAATCCGGGCAGAATCCGGACTCAAAAATGTTGGAAAACGATAATAAACGGGAGAGAAGAATGACACTCAGACCGACACTAGCTATCTTCTCCCTTTTCTCAAACGTATTACGTATATATTCTGTAACTGTTTACTCTAGCAATTATCTCTAACACAAATTTTCAAACACAAAAATCTCCTCCCAAAAAAAAACTATAAAAGACGTTTATATAGGGAGCAATTAGGGTTCGAATTTTTTCGGGGGAAAGGGTGAAAAACAGATAGGAATAGGGTCCATTCAAAATTCAAACGCCATAAATTCCTTTCACAATTTGGGATAAACACCTTTTCCTGAGGTTTCAACCCCATTTCAGAAAAGGAAAGGAGAGAAACGCGTGTTTGCTTTTCCGTTGCCACAACTGTAAGCTGAAAGAGACATCGAGGAAGACGACAACAAAATCCAACCTAGTACTGATTCACGCACGATGGACGATGTGAGTAACTGGAGACGCCGTCTCTATGATTTTCCATCGAGGACGTCGTTTGCTTGTTGCTGGATTGTCATTTGCTACGCGCTGAAGAAGAAAACGTACAGGGGTCGGGGCAGGTTGCGATTTTCTGTAAAAAAAAAAAGAGTGTGGGGTGGGTCAGTTTTGGTTTGGTCGTGTTTTTGGATTACTGCACGTATAGTATGGGTATTGTATTGTTGTAAGTATTGGAGAATTGAGGTTGGGCTGCTGATGGGTCTGGAAAAAATGGGTTGGTTGGAAATTAAAAGGGAATATGGGAAAAATGGACAAGTGGGCTGGGCAAATTGAAAATATGGGCTACTGGAAATTAGAAGTGGGGCTCAAATATTTGCTCTTTTCTCTTAAATAAGTAGGCTAGAATTGAATTTGAGTTTTGGCCATAGGAATTCATATTATAGCCAATGGAAAAACACAAATGTAGCCAAACTTAGTTAATTAGGATAAGTTCGGCTAGTAATTTAAATAAGACGAATTGGTATAATTAATTTATGAGCTTTTTAATCTTAATGAAATAAAGTAGTTAATTTAACCATAAACTAATCGATTTACCTATAAACTTATTAATCCGAAATTCAAATCGTAATTCAAACTAGGACTAAATTAATAAAATATTTATTTTAGCAAAGCAAAAGTCTTTGATATGATTTTCAAACACTTATAAAATATACTCATTACGTATATAATTATATGAAATATATTCATTATTCAAAGTACTATAAAAATCAACTGAAATTATTTAAACTAACCTTAAAACTGTTTGAATTTTATAAAGCTAATTATTCTAAAACGTTTAGAAATTAAGCAGCTCAAAAATTAATTATTATCAGGGAGGGTCAAAATTAGGTGTCAACAATGTGCATAGGTTTGCTCGGTTAGGTGTCCAACGAGTAGATTCCACCAAGGGTGGTGTCATGGTCCATCATGGTTCCGAATCCTCCCTTGTGGTTGATGTGAAGTCTAAAGAAGGCCTTGATCCCATATTGATGGATTTGAAAGAATCGGTACTTGATGAGTCCACGATTTGCACTCATTTAGGGCTTTTATTTTAATAGATTTAGTTTCCTCAAATGCATATTTTGTGCCAATAATTGATGTAAATCCTTGAATTTCTGGTATTTGGACTGAGGAACAAAGCATGGACACTAATGAGCAAAAAGGAAAGAAACGAGCTATAGGAATGAAGAAATGAAAGCCTGACGATTGCAAATGTCACTCGGCGAATCGTCAAGTTGCCACTCTATCGCTTAAAGTTACAGAATGTTGGCAGCTGAATTGAGGTTGTTGACACCCAATTTTGAACCTCCACGATACGGATTAGTCTTTGAGCTTCTTAATTTTTAAACGATTTGGAATAATTAGCTATATAAATTTCAAATATTTTTTAAGGTTATTTTAAGTAATTTCAATCGGTTTTTATAATTTCTATGTAATAAAGATTTCTTTTTTTTTAAGTTAAATATTTTGTTAATTTAATTTGGTTTGGATTATAGTCATAATTTTGAGTTAATTAATTTGTAGCTAAATTAATTATTTTATATTTAAATTAATTTTCTTATGTCGTTAAAATTAAGAAGACATTTAACTAATTAATATCAATTCATCTTATTCGATTACTAGCCGAATCTATCCTAATTAACTAAATTTGGCTATATTTTAGTTTTCAAATTGGCTGTAATCTAGACTCCTATAGCTAAGCCTTAAATCCAATTTTATGCCTTTCAAGGACCAAGCAGGCCCAATCCTCTTGTTCTCTCCAATAACCATTCCCAGCAGCCCATTTCTCCAGCTTTCCCAACGTTCAAATTTAATTCAGCCGACCCAGCCCAC
Organism: Solanum stenotomum; assembly: GCF_019186545.1. NCBI lineage: Eukaryota > Viridiplantae > Streptophyta > Magnoliopsida > Solanales > Solanaceae > Solanum > Solanum stenotomum. The sequence continues at coordinate 34,415,136 of NC_064285.1, read as the reverse complement.
TCAATTCCAGCCTAATCAACCCAAATCTCCTAACACCAGACCCGACCCACTTTTCTATCATTCTAAGAATTCCAGAACGTTAACTCCAATGCATAATTCCCAGAAACGACAACAACAATCCAACCAGATGGAAAAGCCAATGGAGTGGAGGCGAAACCAAACAGAAAAATGCGTGAACACTTCACCTGACCCCATATGCGCCTCGTCTTCTCCACTTGAGGGCGAGTTCACGAAAGTAGCATCAATGGTACCAAAGGGCTAGCACACAACGTCTAATTTTCTCGTCATCTTCTCCTTTTTGATTTGCTAGTGAAGTCATATAGCAGGGACAGTCGATGCGTTCAGTCTGCAACAGCTGCGTCATTCGTCCTTGCTCGCCTGGAGATGAAGCCACATAGCGCTCAAGGATGAGTGGATGAATCCAGGCCATCCACGCTACTCCTCTCATCCGCATTTCATGGGATTAGGTTGAATTCTTGTACTACAACTTTTCCTCATCCTTGAGAAGGAATTTTGAATTTGAGAATCTATCGAAATTCCTATTCTACCCTTACCCTTTCTGATTTCCCCCCCCCCCCCAAAATCCTGAACCCTAGGATTCCCCTTTATATACCCTTTGTCTTCTTCATTTTTAGGGGTTGAGAAAATTTTACTAAGGAAAAGAGAATAGCACAGTAAAAAATAGCTAGAGAAATATATATGAAACACGTTCGAGTGTCATTCGCCTTTCTAGTTCACTCTCTCTTCATAGCGTATATTTGAGTCTGAATTTCTGTTCAGACTTCTGGTTCATTGCGCGTATTCGAGTGTGGTGGTGGAAGTCAGTCATCTCCTGCTCGTTTGTCTCCGTCGTTTCCCTGGAAAAGGTATATGGCCTCACTCTCATTATTGTCTTCCTCTCATTCTGAGTTTTGCTTTGTTTGTTTAGTTAGTCGTTTGATCTCTTAAGTTTAGTAAGAATGGGGATTCTTTCGCATGAGCAAGAAATTTTGGTTTTTCCTGTGTGAACATTGTTCAAATATATATGTATGGGTGCTGGAAGTTTAGTTTCTGGTTGTTGCTGCTCTTATTGTGTGGGCTTTCCTAGTATTGTTGTGATCGGTTTCGAAATGTTTTGTTAGCCTTAGTTGTTTGTTCTTTCTCATTATGAACTTGCTTTGTTGTTTAATATTTGACATTGTATTCATTCTTTCTCCCCAAGTTGGTTGAAAAAACTAAGACATCAACATTTCGAGTTCAAGCGATATATCTGCCACTGTTTTGAGTTGATTTATTGTCTTTGTTAATGCCCGTTTTTGAGTCCTTATTGGAGTGATTATTAAGCTTTTCTTGAAACATCGGGGTTTTATATTTCTTTTTATTTTTTTGCCTATTTCTGACCCTTGCTTCTTTTTGGAGTCTCTTCCTGTTTCTTCTTCATTTTTTTATTTCATAAGCTTGTTAATATTCGAGAGTCATTGAGAATCGTTGTCCTCATCATCTTAGTTTCTTTTGCTGCATATTATACAAAATGGTTGAGTGGACTTGTGGGTAGAGGATCGGATCAATTCTTTCTCTATGGTAAGACTAGTAGTATAAATCAAGTGCAAGTCATGGCTCAAAACTTGTCTGTTATGCTAAAATGATCATTTATCATTGTTTCTTCATTAGAATACATTATGCATCTACCATGGGATTTGAAACCTTTTCCAAGTTAAAATTACATTTGTCCTACATTTCATTCAATGGATCATAACAGTGCTTTCTTGGGTTATTTTCCCTGCACATTTGATATGAATCAAGTTTTGTTTCGTTATTGTTAATTGTATATAGAGAGAATTGCTCCCCTCTCCCCCTTCTCTTTTAATATACTAATCTTTATTTCCCTTTTTTTGTGTTGTATGTGAAATCTGCCCCCGAGTCTTCATGGACTCTTTCTCCTATCCTTGAATCTTCTTATTGGGCCACGAAGGCCTCAGAAATTTTTATCGAGTCAACCGGTTCAATGAACTCAAAGAACAAGTCCTTCAAAAATTGACGAACAGGGATTAGAGTTGATACAGATTTCTATACACTAGGTGTATACGAAAAATAGAAAAAAGGGGCTTAGAAGGCCCATTCCTTATTTTATAAGTTGTATTTTGTTATTTTGGGCCTAAGCCCTTGTCATTTTAATTGCTATTATTGTGTTAGTTGTGGAAGAATTGGGCCTAAGGCCCAAATTGAAATTATTTCTATTATGTTAGAATAGGACAGGTATAAATGACTCAAATGGGCCCAAATACTGGCCCAGACGGACAGGAAAACCAGATATGGGCCCAAGTCTCTTTCCCTCTTTGTTTTATAGCGTTTATTTACTTGTCAATATCTGCTATTAAATCTTAAGGGTTTTTAAATTCAAATCACCAAAAGATACCCGTTTTGATTTTATAACTTAACTAAATCAATCATCTTTAACAAGGCCTAAAAAAAATATTATTAATTTTGCAAGATAACTCACTTAGGTAGTAGTTTCCATATTTCCCCTCTTGTCCCATTTAAAATGGTCCTAACCCTAAAATTTGCTCAATTCAAATTAAGTAAAACAAATTTAGCCAATTAGTTAATTGCCGGATAACCGCATGTTAGCGGGTATTTCGGTTGCTTTCAAACCCTTCTCGAAATGCTAATATGAATCTCGAACCCTCTTAAATATTTTCATTAGATTTTCTGTTTTTAATCTTTTGAAAAATCAGTTTTCTTAATTTCCCTATAAAAATTAAGTGGCGACTCTAAACCAGTCTAATTATATTTTCTTAATAAAACAGATTGATTACCCTGATGGGGATTTGAATGGTTCTAATCTTAAGATTAATTTATTTGGCTATGTGTTTCAACTTTCTACTTGTTTTATTCATCGTATATATTAAAATTGTTGCATTCATGGCATGACATATTCCGTCAAATGACATTTATTTTAATTTTAAGTTTCCATTTAAAGGACAATTATGTGGGACATAGTCGTTCGTTAACCAAATTGTTCTCGGGGCACCCTAACGAATGTAGTTGGCTACTGGATAGTCAACGGTCGTTAACTGTCCCAGCCCAAGTAGTCCTCTTGGGTCACCAATCCACAATAAAGGAAACCCACTCTTAGTCAAGAATAGTGTAGAACCAAACTCAATCCCAAAATTTAGCGCAATGGCTTACGATGACCCAACACCCAAGGCGTGTTAGGCCTATTAGAAAGATCACCTTGAGTCCAAGGGGCCCACGGCCCGAACGGACGTTCATACTTACGTGTTTGAAGGATGTATGCACTGTTTGACAAATTGTTGTGTCTTGGGTTTGGGGGTTATCTAATTCTTTGTATGTTTTTGTAGATGGCCAAGCAACACTTGAGTTTCAAAATGGTCACTGAGACGTCAAACCTCCTTCGTGTATGGTGGTACAATCTCTATGCATATCAGAAAAAAGAACTTTCCATTTATTTGGGTCATATCCCGTCGATAATGAATCTCAAAGTTTGGCCTAAGTTCATTGAGGTGGTAACTCAATTTTGGGATGATGAGAGGATGGTGTTTCGCTTCAGAGTTGTTGAAATGACACCAACTGTTGAAGAAATCAAAGATTGCCTAGACAACGTCGGAATGTACCAGAAAAGGAAAAATCATCCAGATCATCACATTTTGCTACCAGATAAGCCGACCAACAAGAATTGAAGAACATGTAGGCTAGACACCCCGAGTATTCCGTTTGTGAAATTCTACGAACGATGGGGACACGAGAACTATTATAAGAATTTTCCAAATGAGTTTCTTAGTCGAAGTAGTTGGAGTCAAACTCAAACTTTAGCATTTGTCGTATGCCTCTTAGGGATAATGGTGTTCCCTCAAGACGGAGGGAACAAAATTGATACTCGAATCGGTAAAACGGGACAAGTCAAGAAATACGTCAACCTGGCCTCGGTCATTTTGGCCGACATCTACCGATCTTTGGGTCAATGTAAAAATGGGTTTCCATTTTTTCAAGGGTGTAATATCTTTCTTCAGTGGTGGATGTCTAAACATCTAGTGAAGACATACGAGACTCAGGAACATAAATTGGCCGAACCATAAAAAGAAAGCCACCTCGACCACTACGAGTTCCATTTGAGCATCAACATGTTCAAGATCCACAGCACGAGGGAAGCATGGGCTAAAGTCTTCACGACATAAAAGATGGAAACGTACAATGGATGTTTCAAGATTTCATGTCAGAAAAAATAGTTGTTCAGGGAGCTAAGTGTCCTTTCCTAATCCTTCCTGGCATTAGAGGGGTACGACCCTACAACCCTAGCAGGGTAATGTGACAATTCGACAGAAGGCAAATTCTGCCTTTCAAAGGAGACACTAGCCGCTACGTCTTTGACTACAACGGGTGCAACAAGATACCTCATGCCAAGGAAATTCTCGATGAATGGGATGGACGGGTCAACCTAAAAGAGAGCATGACCGAAAATAGATATGAAGTTGGGTATTTTGACGAGTATACAAAATGGTTGCAGGATGATCTGCGTGGTACACTTGACCCGACGCCACACATGGGTCGACAGATTGAATATGTCCAAGTAAGGCTCCAAATCCAAGCCTACCACTTTCAGCAGGAATGGGACCGAAGAGAGAAAGAGTTTCAACGTAGGGAGCAAGAATACTTGCGTAGGGAACAAGAGTTCCAGCATCGAGAATATGAAAGCCAAAAGGCTTTAGCCTTTGCCACACAAGAGTTAGCTAACGTGAGAGCCTGCCTGATACGTTTGGATTTGAACTTAGATGATCAGCTTAACACTCTCCAGTGCGTATCGATGACTTCCAAAGCTGTGTTCGCCGAGTTGCATGTGATAACTATTGAGTTCCTCATTGCAAAGAAGTGCAAAAAGCAAGAAGAGAAGCGGTACCTTCAGCCTTTTAGTTATCTCATTCCCCCTGCGTTAGATTGATGTTATTGTATTTGCAATTTATCCCTTCCCTAAAAAATGTATCCCTTTGCTTAACTTTGTAATGAATTCTTTATTGTTTATGGATCCTATTTTAGGGGGTGCAACAATTTGTTTCCAACGGCGCAATACATCCTTTAAAATTGCTAGGCTTACACTTGGCACAAAAGGGTCACATATTTGTTTAGGACGCGAAATATGTTTGTGTGCTTTAACTGTTTATGTGATTTTGTTGCTTTGAATGAGGATATTTTAGCCCACTCCTTTTCAAATTTTCTGAAAAAAATCTCTACAATGCCAAAAACAAGTCACTACCAAAAGTCCAACCAAAATTTAGAGTCTTGAGTTTCTCAGTTAAAATCAAATCCCACCACCAAATCTCAAACATTGCTCTGTCATCTCAGGAAAGGTAAAATTGCTCCTAAGATGGAAAAAGGTAAGAATGTCGAGGTGGAGACGACTGAGGAGGATTTAAGGATGAAACTGCGTCGATTCAAACAAAAGATATGAGAGATGGGAGGAAGAAGAATAGAAGTGGAACTAGCCACCGAAGCTGCGCAAGCCAAAAGTGCAGCACTAGACGCGGAGTTAGCAGCTAAGATGGTAAGATATGCTATCACGAACGAGGAGACAACTGCTATGCGGAAGGAACATGATGTCTTCAACAATGATATAACCATGAGGCTTCAGAAAATACACAGAAAATGCTCTTTCTTCGGTCAAGAAGCCAATAGTGGCCCCGAAGACACTCATCTTGGAGCTACTGAAGAATATACTGAGGAGGAAATTGTATATAGGCCTCCTCTCCAGGGACGGTGGAAAGAAGGGAATGAGAAAATCACCCCCGAAGCATATAAGTTTACCCCCAGTGATTAATGCGACAATCGAAAGAAGAATGGCTTGGATGGAGGCACATTTTATCTTTTAGGAGCTTTATTGTCTGTTTTTCACTTTCCTTGTAATCACCAGAAATGAATGAATGAAAATGAAAATTTTATTTGTATTCGAACTACGTAGGACCTGAATTCTCATTTGGAGATACGTAGGCAGCCTTTCAAGGCCCGACCCCTATCTTTTAAAAAAAAATTCTTTTCCCCCTTTCACACTACAAGGAAACATTGAATTCACATCAATAGATGTCGAGAGATGCAACAAGAAGACCTTAGGTCAACGTAATTTAACCTTTCTAAGTCACCAGCCTCAAAATAAAATGAGCAAATTCATGCTTGTTCAAAAAATCAGTCCCCATTATTCGTGGGTTAACATGTCCTTGAACAAATCAACTCTTATGTGTTTATATGCCCTCTATGTGATATTTTGCATTATTTGTCCTAAATCAAAACTAACAGATTTTCCTTTGGGTTGTTTTCTTATACAGGTAGTTAGAACTGATTTATGTTGATAAGCTGGCTGAACACCCCTATTTTACAAGATCAAAAGGCCCTACAGATTCCTTCCCCAGTCAAAGCTCTTGGAAGGGAAAAGCAACCATGAGTGATAACAATGAAGATATTGGCCTTACCGATTTTGTCGTGGCTCAGCCGGTCATTGCTGATAAGAACGATCTAATCATGCAGTTGATGCAATAGATCATCGAGATGAGGGTCGAAATGCAGAGATGGAAGGCCTCCACTTCACTTTGCTTCTTCGAATGCAGAACTTGCCCCAAACCCACCCTCCAATCCTGCTCAGAATCCCTCAATCATCGACCTAACCATCCAAAATCACCATTATGCCTCCGCCTCTTACCAAACACCACCTCCTCCCCAAAGTACCAACCCCCAGGCGCAACTCCTCCTCAATATTCCAGTTTCCCAGCTTGTCCCCCCCCCCTCAAAACCAAAATGTTAACCACCTACACACTTCTCTCCATCACCGAAATCAGTATACTAGCCCCCAGACTTTCCCTCAAAACTATCAAGCCCCTCAAAATGCCAGAGTCCCTCCATTGCTCCACCCCTACCTCAAAAAGCCACTTTCCAAATCCCGATCCCTAATGAGCATGATGACAATGGCTTTGAGCTCGACTACTATGAGGAGCAAGAGAGAGAGTGGAGGTCAAAGGAAGAGGCCGTCAAGCTGGATCTGAAGGAAGAGATCCGAAAAGCCATGAAAGAGTTGCAGTGTATTCCTGAAGTCGCCGGTTTGAGTTGTGAGGATTTGTGCATTCATCTGAATTTGGACCTCCCGAAAAGGTTCAAGGTGCAAAAATTTGACGTTTTCGAAGGAATAGGGAACCCCTTAGCGCATCTGAAGGCCTACTATGACCAGCTCATAGGGGTTGGAAGAGATAAAGCTTTATTAATGCGGCTTTTTAGCCAAAGTCTGAGTGGAGAGGCTCTGGAATGGTTTACATCGCATGAAACAAGATAGTGGCCTAGCTGGAATGCTCTGGCTAAGGACTTTATCGAACAATTTGCCTACAATGTAGAGATCATTCCTGATCATTATTCCTTGGAAAAAATAAAGCAGAAATCAAATGAAAGTTACAGAGAATTTGCATACATATGGAGAAAGGAGGCAGCTAGAGTTTGGCCTCTTATGTCTGAGAAGGAAATTGTCGAAGTATTTGTGTAGGTTCAAGAGCCCAAATATTATAATAGAATCATGTTGCTCGTTGGAGCAAAGTTTGATGAGATAGTCGAAGTAGGTGAGACTATCGAAGATGGATTAAGAACCGGGAAGATTGCCCGTGTTGCTGCCTCACCCGGATCCTCGGGTTTGTTGAAGAAGAAAAGAGAAGATGTGTCTTCTATCTCTTACGAGGGGAAGAAGACGCCAAGGAAATCCTCATCATACCAAGGTCGTTCTCGACCTTCACAGAGCTCGTACCTGGCACGTTATGCATCGAATGATTACCAAAATACCCCTCCCCCAGTTATCAAAATACCCCTCCCCCCAGCTACCAAAGTACCCCTCCTCCCAGTTATCAAAACACTCCCCCTCCTATATACCAAAATCCCCCTCCAGATTACCAAACTCCTCCTTATCACTGCCGAAATGCTGCCCCCAACTGTGCCAATGTTCAGGCAAATTATCAAACTCCTACCCCAATGTACCAAACCCCAGCTCCACTTTACCAAAATACCCCCCGAACAACTAAGATCCATAACCAAATTATCAATCCGACTTATATCCCATATATCAAGCCTCTCATCCAAACGCTCCAAATTATCATCAAATGCCTCATCCTCAACAAGACAATTACGATCCGCCCCATCCTAGATTTTAGAAGAAGCCTGTTAGGATTTTCACTCCGCTCATTGAAATCCCAACAAAGATGTTCGAGCGATTAACTGCGGTAGGATATATTCATCAAGTGGGGCCCAAACTGGTTGACACTAGCTTAAAGTTTTACAGACCTAATTAGAGGTGCGCATATCACTCCAACAGTGTTAAACATGATACCGAGGACTGTATCACCCTGAAGCATAAAATCCAAAACCTGATTGACCAGAGATGGTCTCTCTTCAGATAGTAGCACCCAATGTCAATAGTAATCCTTTGCCAAATCATGGAGGCGTCACTATGAATATGATAGAGACAAATGATGATTGGTATGTAACAAAGGTAATAGGTCCGATCACTCCTGATGAACTGGAAAGGGTTGCAGCCTCGTTGAGCATTAGAGAGAAGAAAGAGTTTGTGATTCTGCTACTCGAGAAGGTTGTTGCCTTGGTGCCAAGAGAAATTCTTGACTGAGCAAGGTTGGTGATTGAAATGGCTATTACCCAAGGTATGACCAAATCCGGCAGGTGCTACATACCAGAAGAGTTAGCCCAGGGAGTGCATACGAAAGATTAGTTTAAAAGGCCGATTAGTGAAACTGAAGCGGAGGAGTTTTGGAGAAAAATGCAGCCAAAAGATTATTCGATTGTGAAGCATTTGGAAAAGACGCCGGCTCAGATTTCTGTTTAGGCCTTATTGATGAGTTCACAGTTGTATAGGTAGGCTCTGATGAAGGCTCTGGATGACACATATGTGCCCATGGGTACCAACAACGATAATCTAGCAGCCATGATAAACCAGGTTAATCGAGGACATCAAATCCATTTTTGTGACGAAGAGATGCCCTTTGAAGGCAGGATGCACAACAAAGCTCTGCACGTCACCACTATGTGCCAAGACAAGATAATAAATCGCGTCTTGGTCGATGACGGATCCGGTCTTAATATTTTCCCACTTTTGACTCTGAGGCAACTGAAATTTGACCTGGGAAAGCTTCACCAGAACCAAGTCAATGTGAGGGCATTTGATGGAGTGCAAAGAGACACATTGGGTGCGGTAAACTTGGATATTCAAGTGGGTCATGCGAAATTCAACGTGGAGTTCCAGGTGTTGGATATCAACACCAGTTACAATTTACTTCTGGGAAGACCGTTTATCCATATGGCTGGGGGTTGAGCCATCTACCATTCACCAACTAATGAAATTTATTTGGAAGGACCAGGAAGTTGTCATTTATGGTGAAGGGAGCCATTCCAATGGGTATGCAGTGATCGTTGATGATATCTCTCGAGGTTGTGATTTCTACACGGTGGAGGTGGTAAATGCCACCGGTGATGACTTGGATCCACAGCCTCCTATGCCTTATGTGTACAAGATGATTGCTACTATTATGCTCTGGAGCGGTTTCGAACCAGGTTTCAGATTGGGGAAGCACTTTCAAGGAATTGTCGAGCTTATCCAAATTCCCGCTAAAGGACCAAAGTTTGGTTTGGGGTATGTCCCCACAGATGATGAAGCAGAGATGAAGAATAAAAGTGATGATCAAGCATTAGCTAGGTCAATTCCTCATCTGTACCAGTCATTCCCAGTGCGAGGATACGTCAATGATGATGGTCTCGAGGAAAGAATCTGGGGCCTGTTTGAGGAGATTGATGCGGTCATCGAGGTAGAGGCTGGGACATCAGGCATCCGTGACGCAAAACCTGAGGAGCAATTGCAAAATTGGACCTCCACACCACTCATGTTTTGTTTGTTTTTAAAATCGGTGGTAGTTCGAAAGAGGCCCGAAACCCACCCTTTATGCAGTTTTTATCTATTTGAAGTTTTTAAAATCCAAGTGATGTTTAAAAAGGCAAAATGGCCCTGGGCCATGGCCAAAGTTTGTGTTTGTTTTTCAATCTAAATGAAAGCCTCTTTTATCAAAAATTTGTTTACTTATCTATTTATATTTTACTTTTCTAACTTTGTCTGTTTATATTTTCATTAATAATAATTTAAAACCTACCAATGTTATGTCATGTCATGAACCGAACGAACGAAATGAGGTAGGTAATGATGAATGCGAGGTGCATGAAGATGAAAATAAGGTACCCAAACATGTTGCTGAAGAGTTTCGACAATTTGAGAATCAACACAAGCCGAATTTAGAAGAAACTGAAACTGTGAATCTCGGAGATGAGGAATGTGTTAAAGAAGTAAGAATTAGTGTCCATCTGACGGAAGTTCAAAGAAGAGACCTGGTTTTCTTGCTTAGAGAATACATTGACGTATTTTCCTGGTCTTACAGGGATATGCCAGGGCTAATTATGAATATGGTGTCTCACAAGTTGCCGATTAATCTAGATTTCAGTCCAGTAAAACAAAAGACTCGAAAGTTCAAACCTGAGTTGAGTTTAAAGATTAAAGAGGATATTACCAAGAAGATCGTGTCTCTAGTAGTGGAAGTGATGCAATATCCGACATGATTAGCCAATGTTGTTTTTGTTGCCAAGAAAGACAGAAAGATCAAGATTTGCGTTGACTATAGAGATCTCAACAAAGCAAGCCCAAAAGATAATTTTCCATTACCAAACATCCACATTCTCATTGATAACTGTGCTAAGCATGAGATACAGTCATTTGTGGATTGTTATGCGGGTTACCACGAGATCCTGATGGATGAAGAGGATGTAGAAAAGACAACTTTCATTAGGGTGTATATCATTATCTGGTGATGCCGTTCGGTCTCAAGGATGCTGGTACTACTTATATGAGGCCTATGAAAACAATCTTTCATGATATGATTCACAAAGAGATCGGAGGGTATCTAGATGATGTCATAATCATGTCCCAGAGTTCGGATCACTTGACTCACTTGAGAAAATTATTTGATCATCTACACCGATACAATTTGAAGTTGAATCCTGCCAAATGAGCTTTTGGAGTGCCAGCTGGTAAGTGTTTGGGATTTATAGTCAACAAGAGGGAAATTGAACTTGACCCTTCGAAGATTAAAGCGATTCAAGAGTTACCTCCTCCGAAAACCAAGAAGGAGGTGATAAGCTTTCTAGGAAGGTTGAACTACATTAGTCGGTTCATAGCTCAATCCACTGTGGTGTGAGAGCCCATCTTCAAGTTGTTGAAAAAAGATGTCCTGACCAAGTGGACCGGAGAATGTCAAGTTGCTTTTGATGCCATCAAGAATTATTTGTCCAATCCGCTGGTGTTGGTCCCTCCTCGAGAAGGAAGTCCTTTGTTGCTATATCTATATGTCTCAGATAATGTATCTGGATGCGTGCTTGGTCAACACAATGAAACAGGGAAGAAAGAGCGAGCCATCTATTACTTGAGCAAAAAATTCACTCCATATGAGGCTCATTACACTCTATTGGAGAGGACATGTTGTGCTTTGACTTGGATTGCTCAGAAGTAAAACATTATTTGTCTTCTTATACCACATACCTTATTTCCAGGATGGACCCGTTGAAGTATATTTTCCAGAAAGCAATGCCGACCGGAAAGTTGGATAAATGGCAAACGCTTTTGAGTGAGTTTGATATTGTATATGTGACTCAGAAGGAGATAAAAGCACAAGCCTTGGCTGATCATCTTGCAGAGAATCCAGTTGATGAAGAGTATGAACCACTCAAGACTTATTTTCCCGATTAAGAGGTTGCATTTGTGGGTGAAGATATTTCTGAAGCATACGCTGGTTGGAGAGTATTCTTTGATGGAGCGGCGAACCACAAAGGAAGAAGTATAGGAGCAATCTTAGTGTCAAAATCTGGTCAGCACTATCCTATGCCGGCTAAACTTCGATTTGATTGTACGAACAACATGGCAGAATACGAGGCTTGTATCCTTGGTTTGAAGATGGCAATTGACATGAATGTTCATAAGCTTCTAGCTATTGGAGACTCAGACTTGCTGATACATCAAGTTCAAGGAGAATGGGCCTGAAAAACCCAAAGATCACACCGTATGTGCTATATATACAAAAGTTGTGCAAGATATTTCGCAAGGTTGAGTTCACGCACACTCCCAGGACACAAAATGAGTTGGTCGATGCTCTTGCCACCATCTCATCAATGATTAAGCATCCAGATACAAGTTATATTAATCCAGTGGATATAGAGCTAAAAGAGCAGCCTGTCCATTGTTCACATGTTAAAGCAGAACTAGATGGTTTGCCTTGGTATTTTGACATCAAGAAGTATTTAGAGACCAGAGCTTATCCTGAGATGCAACGTTCAACCAGAAGAAATCGATACGCCGAATGGCCTTCAATTTCTTTGCAAGTGGGGAAATCCTTTATAGGAGGACTCCAGATTTAGGTCTTCTCAGATGTGTTAATGCTAGTGAAGCCGCAAAGTTTCTCGAACAAATACATGCCGGAGTTTGTGGTACTCACATGAATGGGCTCACTTTGGCGAGAAAGATCCTTCGCGCCAGTTATTTTTGGATGACTATTGAACATGATTATTGCAAGTTTGTGCAGAAATGTCACAAATGTCAAGTGCATGGCGATTTGATTCGAGTCCCGCCTCATGAACTCAATCCTAAGAGTTCGCCATGGCTTTTCGTAACTTGGGGAATGGATGTCATTGGTCCAATAGAGCCAGCTGCCTCCATTGGATACGATTCATTTTGGTTGCCATTGACTACTTCACTAAGTTGGTGGAAGCAGCTTCGTATAAGTCAGTGACCAAGAATGTTGTAGCTAATTTTGTTCGCAACAATTTGATATGTGGGTTTGGAGTACCAGAATCCATCATTATTGACAATGGAACGAATCTCAACAGTCACTTGATGAGAGAGATATGTGAACAATTCAAGATTACTCACCAAAACTCAACCGCCTATCGTCCCCAAATGAATTGAGTTGTAGAAGCCGCCAACAAGAACATAAAGAAGATTTTGAGGAAAATGATTGATAATTGCAGAGGTTGGCATGATGATGTCGTATGCTTTGTTGGGATTACCGAACGACCGTCAGAACATCAGTTGAAGCTAATCCATATTTGCTAGTATATGGAACAGAAGCAGTTATACCTGCAGAAGTTGAAATACCTTCATTGAGAATCATCCAAGAAGCTGAATTGAGTGATGCAAAATGGGTTCGCAAGAGAATTGATCAGTTAATTGGATTGATGAGAAGAGAATAGTTTTTGTTTGTCATGGACAATTGTATCGACAGAGAATGATTCGTGCTTTCCACAAGAAAGTAAGAGTCGGGATATTTGAAATCGGCCAGTTGGTCCTTAAACTCATTTTCCCTCATCTGGATGAGTACAAAGGGAAATTTGCACCAAATTGGCAAGGACCCTACATAGTTCGTAAAGTGTTATCTGGAGGTGCCTTGGTCCTATCGGAGATGGATGGCACCGAATGGCCGAAACTGATCAACTCAGATGCTGTCAAGAGATACTATGTGTGAAACTTCAGTTTGTATTTCTGTTATTTCCTTGTAATCATTCTATTTGCTTGTAATTACTTTGTTTATAATCTATCCCTATGTAATGAAATACGTCTGACTTGAATTCTCAAGAATGAGATACGTAGGCAGCCTATGTCGGCCTCGATCACCTCTTTTATCCCCTTTTAATTTTTTTTTGCACTTAAACTACGTTCGACCTAAATTCTCAAGAATGAGATACGTAGGCGATCTATGTCAGCCTCGGTCGATTTCTTTGTAATTTTCTTATTTTGTTAATCCTCGAAAGGGGAAACTACATTTGACCTGATTCCTGCCTCAACGGGATACGTAGGCGTCACAAGGGCTCAGTTATATCTCCCACAAGATTACTATTTTTTCCTTACAATAGAAATCGGGACAGAATTTTTGAGAAGGACTCCAAAATTCTCAAGAAGAAGATCTTCGCAACAAACCAGGACTGAAGTTTGAGATTTGCAACTGGGACAGAATTTTTGAGAAGATCTAAAAAATTCCATGATTTGTTTATCAACAGTTCAAGATACGCCGAGACAATCAACTGGGACAGAAAAATTTGAGGATGACCACAAAAATTTCATTAGGGTTCATCGGAGGTTTGGAACAACCTTGAATACTTCCCGACAAGTAATCACATAGATCTCAAAGCATCGGCTTCAAACATGTTCATTAAGCTTTGCGTGACATGACACTTGGCAGTGACCTCTCCAAATATTAATTTTTGAAAATCTAGTTTTCTTAAAAAAAAAAAATTCTTGTTCCAATTGTTTTGCACAAAAATATTTTATCCTATCTATCAAGAAATGGGAGATCGGAGAATTCAACCGGAGACAATCAAACACGGAGCAGGCAACTGAAGAGATCGACACACATCAGTTCATTTTAAACTAATAATTTTTTTGTGGATGTAGGGAAAGTTTTATGCTTCTTATACCAAAGAATTGGGAATATGAGTAGCATTATTTTATTCAAATTCTCAGCAAAGCGAGGATCATAATGAACATTGCAACTATGTTCGGAGATGGAACAAACGAAAAACCACGAAGAGAATAATATTATTATATTCCACTAACTAAAGATACTTGGCAGACGTTTATCTGCATTATATTATCAGATATGATAATATTCTTACCCTGAAGGTTATTTATATTGTATTGTCGAATGAGACGATACAACTACCCAGAGAGTCATTTATATCGTATTGTCAAATGAGATGATACTACTACTCCGAGGGTCATTTTGTTTATATTATCGATTGAGATGATACCGCCATCCAAAAGGTACCCAGAAGATCACCTATGTTGCTCGGTGAAGCATTATCTTCATTCGGTATCAGGGAGGCACCATCAAAAGCGTCATCCATCGCAGAGAAGTCATTCATAGCAAGAGAAAGAGGTCATGCATCGTAAGAAAAGTCATGCATTAAGAGAAAGAAGTCATGCATCGCAGAAAGTCAAGCATAGCGAGAGAAAGAGGTCATGCATCGGAGGAAAAGTCATGCATCGCTGGACAAAATCCATGCATCGCGGGAAAAAATCCATGCATCGTGGGAAGGAAAGTCATACATTGCGGGAAAAAATTAATGCATCACAGAAAAGAAGTCATGCATCGTGGGAAAAGTCCCCATCAGCTACAGTTTCTGAGGAAACATCACCTGTATTTCTCAAAGAAGCATTATCTTCATTCATCGCAGGAGAAGTCATGCATCGTAAGAAAATTGACATCAGCTGCATCATTTTCTGTGCAAAAACCACATCAAGAGAACCGTCAACATATTATATCAGCTTATTTTATTTCTTTGACATCAAAGGAAGAGTACATGGAAGATTATATTGCAAATATGAGACACAAGCTTTATTTTGATTTACGTCAAACCCGATGGAGTTGACGTCAAATGTTCAAAGAGAACAATTAAGTGTCAACACGATAAAAGACACTATCTCTCCATTTGAATTGCATTTTTATGCTAATGAGTTTTATCTCAGTCTTTGTCGAGAGCATTCGAGAGGATGAATTCTCAAAACTAACCACAGGTGCGGATGACATCAATTAGGATGCAGCACAGTGTGGAGCTTTTCTTAGCAGCGAACTGGGACATAGTCCAAAGAGGAATGCCAAACTCTTAGGATGCGAGCAGAGGAGCGACTTCCACCACAATCAAACCACACCCCTATCAGAAGGCATGTGGGTTTATCTTTGGGTTTGTCGGTTTCAGTTTCGCATCCGAAAATTTTTGGTCTCCACCGGAAGCAGCTTTCCAATATGAGTGACAATGCACCAGGAGCTTTGAAAATTATGTCTGTGTGACTTCTTAATTATGGGTGTGAAGCGCGCCACATTCATGGCTAAGAGGTTGCAAGCCTCCTTTTCATACTCGATTTATTTTGTCACTATTCCTGAACCAAAGGTTATCTGGCATAATAGATTTCTTTTTCAATCGATAGAGTAGAACTACAACCAGCCTAATTCCCTAGGTTGAGGGATATGTAGGAGGAATCGGTGTTGAAAATTCAGTTGTATTCCAACATTCTCTCTCAAATCATATTCCCGAGCGTTTCGATGTCTTCATAATTCGATATCGGGATGACTTTGAATTCTTTCAAATCGTGCATCAAATCAAGCGTATCGAACTACAAGTGGCCTGAATTCTCATATAGCCTGAGATATGTAGGAAACCCATTTCCGGAGTTCGGCCATAATTCCTAAAGTCCACACCGAAAGCTCTTTTTTGAAAGATGAAGATGTGGTCGGTCAAAATTGGATTTGTCAATTTCATCTGCCTCGGATATCTTTCATCAATCCAAGTCAATCGAGGGACAGTTGTTGACACCCAATTTTGACCCTCCACGATACAGATTAGTTTTTGAGCTTCTTAATTTTTAAACGATTTGGAATAATTAGCTTTATAAAATTCAAATATTTTTTAAGGTTATTTTAAGTAATTTCAATCGGTTTTTATAATATTTAAGTAATAAATATATTTCATATAATTATATATGTAATTAGTATATTTTATAAATATTTTAACATCGTCTCAAAAGATTTCTTTTTTTTAAGTTAAATATTTTGTTAATTTAATTTGGTTTAGATTATAGTCATAATTTCGAGTTAATTAATTTGTAGCTAAATTAATTATTTTATATTTAAATTAATTATCTTATGTCGTTAAAATTAAGAAGCCATTTAACTAATTAATATCAATTCGTCTTATTCAATTACTAGCCGAATCTATCCGAATAAACTAAATTGGGCTATAATTTAGTTTTCAAATTGGTTGTAATCTAGACTCCTATAGCTAAGCCTTAAATCCAATTTTATGCCTTTCAAGGACCAAGCAGGCCCAATCATCTTGTTCTCTCCAATAACCCTTCCCCGCAGCCCATTTCTTCAGCTTTCCCAACGTTCCAATTTAATTTAGCCGACCCAACCAACTCAATTCCAACCTAACCAACCCAATTCTCCTAACACCAGACCCGACCCACTTTTCTATCCTTCTAAGAATTCCAGAACGTTAACTCCAATGCACAATTCCCAGAAACGACAACAGCAATCCAACCAGATGGAAAAGCCAACGGAGTGGAGGCGAAACCAAACAGCAAAATGCGTGAACACTTCACCTGACCTCATACGCGCCTCATCTTCTCCACTCGAGGGCGAGTTCACGGAAGCAGCAATAACGGTACCAAATGGCGAGCACACAACGTCTAATTTTCTCTTCATTTTCTCCTTTTTAAATTGCCAGTGAAGTCGTACAGCGGGGCCAGTTGGCGCGTTCAGTCTACAACAGTCACGTCGTTCGTCCTTGCTCGCTAGAAGATGAAGCCACGTAGCACTCAAGGACGACCGGATAAATCCAGGCCATCCACGCTGCTCCTATCATCCGAATTTGATGGGATTCGGTTGAATTCTCGTACTACAACAACTTTTCCTCGTCCTTGGGAAGGAATTTTGAATTTGGGAATCGATCAGAATTCCTATTCTACCCTTACTCTTTTCGATTTCTCCCCTAAAATAGTGAACGCTAGGATTTCCCTTTATATACCCTTTGTCTTCTTCATTTTTAGGGGCTGGGAAAATTTTACTAAGGAAAAGAGAATAGCATAGTAAGAAATCGCTAGAGAAATATATATGAAACATGCTCAAGTGTCATTCTCCTTTCTAGTTCACTCTCTGTTCATAGCATTTATTTGAGTCCAATTTTCTGTTCGGACTTCTGGTTCATTATGCGTATTCGAGTGTGGTGGTGGAAGTCAGTCCGCTCCTCCTCGTTTGTCTCCGTCGCTGCCTCGAAAAAGGTATATAGCCTCACTCTCATTACTGTCTTCCTCTCATTCTGAGTTTTTTTTTGTTTGCTTAGTGAGTCGTTTGATCACTTAAGTTTAGTAAGAATGGGGATTCTTTCGCATGAGCAAAAAAATTTGGTTTTTCCTGTGTTAACATGGTTCGAATATGTATGTATGGGTGCTGGAACTTTAGTTTCTGGTTGTTTCTTCTTTATTTTTTTATTTCCTAAGCTTGTTAATATCCGAGAGTCATTTAGAGTCGTTGTCCTCATTATCTTAGTTTCTTTTACTGCATATTATACAAAATAGTCGAGTGGACTTGTGGGTAGAGGATCGGATCAATTCTTTCTCTGTGGTAAGACTAGTAGTATAAATCAAGTGCAAGTCATAGCTCAACACTTGTCTGTTATGCTAAAATGATCCTTTATCACTGTTTCTTCATTAGAATACATTATGCATCTACCATGGCATTTGATGTCTTTGGGATTTGAAACCTTTTCCAAGTTAAAATTACATTTGTCCTACATTTCATTCAATGAATCATGGCAGTGCTTTCTTGGGTTATTTTCCGTGAACATTTGATATGAATCAAGTTTTGTTTCGTTATTGTTAATTGTATAGAGAGAGAATTGCACCCCTCTCCCCTTTATCTTTTAATATACTAATCTTTATTTCCCTTTTTTTGTGTTGTATGTGAAATCTGCCCCCGAGTCTTCATGGATTCTTTCTCCTATCCTTGCATCTTCTTTTTGGGCCACGAAGGCCTCAAAAAATTTTATCGAGTCAACCGAGTCAATGAATTCGAAGAACATGTCCTTTAAAAATTGACGAACAGGGATTAGAGCTGATATGAATTTCTATACACTAGGTGTATACGAAAATAGGAAAAGGGGGCTTAAAAGGCCCATTCCTTATTTTATAAGTTGTATTTTGTTATTTTTGGCCTAATCCCTTTTCATTTTAATTGCTATTATTGTGTTAGTTTAGGACAGGTGGAAGAATTGGGCCTAAGGCCCAAATAGAAAATATTTTTATTATCTTAGAATATGATAGGTATAAATGACTCAAATGGGTCAAAGGTCCAAAACAAAAATAGGCCAAAATACTGGCCCAGGCGGACTGGAAAACTAGATTTGGAAGTCTCTTTCCCTATTTGTTTTATAGCGTTTATTTACTTGTCAATATCTGCTACTAAATCTTAAGGGTTTTAAAATTCAAATTCCCAAAAGATACCCATTTTGATTTTATAACTTAACTAAATCAATCACCTTTAACGAGGCCTAAAAAAATTATTATTAATTTTGCAAGATATCTCACTTAGATAGTAGTTTCCATATTTCCCCCCTTGTCCCCTTTAAAATGGTCCTAACCATAAAATTTGCTCAATTCAAATTAAGTCAAACAAATTTAGCCAATTAGTTAATTGTTGGATAACCGCATGTTAGTGGGCATTTCGAGTGCTTTCAATCCCTTCCGGAAATGCTAATATGAACCCCAAACCGTCTTAAATATTTTTGATTTTCTATTTTTAATCTTCTGAAAAATCTGTTTTCTTAATTTCCCTATAAAAATTAAGTGGCGACTCTAAACCGGTCTAATTATATTTTCTTAATAAAATAGAGGTAACTTCGGCGAGCAGCAAAACCACTCGGCGAATTGCCGATGATTTTGGTGAAGGATAACCAGGTCGCCGAAAGGTCCTGATGGATTCCCAAGCAAGTGTTGATGGGCGATATTAAGGAAGAAAGGGTGACTCACCGAATCATTCGGAGATCCCGATCTAGATCGCCTAAAGTTACAGTGGTTGGACCAAGAAGGAGCGAAAAATGAAGGGGAGATGAAAGGCAATCAGGGAGTCGGCGAACCGTCGGCAAAGCCCGACTTACCTCGCCCATTTGTTTTAAATGGTCACACCTCAACCTTGTTTAAATTGATTTTTGCTAGAGAGAAAGCATTCAGAAACGTGATAGATAGAAAATTGAGAGCAAAACATTACCATTGTGGTTTTCAAGGGATTTTAGCAAGATTCTTGGTTGAGATTTTGTAATAGAGAAGATTTTAGTAATTTCTAACTTTTGAATTTCAATTACCCAGCTGTAGAAAACATGGCAGATGTTGATTTTCTTATTTTTGCCATGTGTGGATAAAACCTTTTTCTTGGGGTTTTGACTATGAAGCCAATTGTTGAGTTTTAGTAAGTGGATGTTATTGAATTGCAAATAATGGCGTTAATTTGAAGTGGATCTGAGTTGATGTTACGTTTTGAAGTCGTGTTGCATATTTAGTGTAACAAGTTCAGTGTTGTGCGCTTGCTCGAAATAGAGGTGCAGAGCCAAAGTAGCAATCTTAGAATCCTTAGTAGTGGGTTACCATGATTTCAGCTTGAGAGAGTGAAACATGGGATCAATCCTTTGTATCGAGCTCGAGAGAGTTGATTTGATGAGGACCAAGGGTTGGGCATCTTCCGGTTAGTGTTGAAGTTTGAGAGAATTCGAAATAGAAAAGGTAATTGTTCGAGAGAAAGTTACTTTAATTATGGTCCGACCTACCCATAACAAATTATCCTATTGTGAGCATCAATATTCACCCACTAAGTTAAAATTCGGCAATTGGTTGGTCATTACCCCAAGTTTTACTTTACTATTTGATCGTTTCGTGTTGAAGTGTGAAATTGGAGTGATAATAGAAACTAGATATTTGAAATTAAAACCCAAAAGGTGTAATACTTGCTCAATTGAAGAGATTAATGTCATACTTTCATCACTTAGTTAGGTTATATTACTGACTAACGATCGTTGGCACTTTGTATTGGATGTAGTGTCTTGATAAGTGAAATCAAAATGGAGCCGCTGCCAGGGAGTAGCATTACTTAGAGTTCTTTAATTGAAGATTTGACACTCTAAAATTTGTTGGCTGTAGTTGAATTAACTTTGGCTGCTTTGTGTAAGTGTTGGTTGGACTACATAGAAGTAAACATGAGTGAGAAAAAGATGAATGATAGTCAAGCAGGTCATCAGGATGATATCAATAGTGTTTACAACCCAGCTTAATCGGGTAGAATGGGTGCAATTTGCATACCACAAGTTGATGAGAATGTGATGTTTGGAGTCACTACCACAATTCTTCATCTACTCCAAATGAGAGGACTATATGGAGGGTTAGAACACAAAGACCTACATGAGCATGTAAGAAATTTTACAGAGGTTTGCACCCCATTTTCATTCAAAAATGTGTCACAAGAGTCAATCGGTTGCGGTTATTTCCATTATCCTTAAAGGGAGAAGCTAGTAAGTGGTTAGCCGAGTTACCAAACTATTCCATCACATCATGGGAGGAGCTGATTATAGCATTCAACACAAGGCTCTTTCCTCCATCAAGGATGATGAAACTTAGAGACGATATTCAAGGTTTCAAGTGATGGGAAGGGGAACCCATCCATGAAACATGGGTGAGGTTTAAGAAACTCTTACTTGAATGCCCAACTCATGGGCTACCAAACGATTTGTTATTCCAATATTTTTACCGGAGTCTTGATTTTGGTTAATAAAGGAGTGGCTAATCAATTGGTATGAGGAGGAATAATGTTACAATCATTCGAGGCGGCTTCCTTCCTTCTTGATGACATCACTAAAATAAACCAAGCGTGGTACACCCAAGAGTATCAAGTTTCTCCATTTTATTTTAGATTAACGCAAGAGCAACTTGAGAAAGAGAGAGAGAGGGATGAAAACATCAAGAAGATGTTGGCCCAAATGGAATTTCTACAAGAGCATATGAAGGGGACATTTCTACAAGAGCACATGTTAATAATGAATCTTGGGATCGGTAGGCTTATGGTACCCTTCCATTAATGATGTTAATGAACTTTAGGATCGGTACGCTTATGACACCCTTCGATGAATGATAATGATGAACCTTGAATCGGTAGGCTCGTGGTGCCCTTTCATGAGGATTCAATGAGCTTTCCTAATGTACCTTGAATCGGTAGGCTTATGGCGCCCTTTCATGTGTTAATTAATGTACCTTGAATCGGTAGGCTTATGACGCCCTTTCATGTGATAATGAATGTACTTTGGGTCGGTAGGCCAATGGCACCCTCTAATGTGTAATAATGTTGAAGTAATAAAATACTCTATGGGAATGGAGGCTAAGCAGTGAGTAGATTTGGTTAGATGGAGACTCTCCCGATATTTAGGTCGAGTTTCAATTATCATCTTCCTTATCTCAAAAACTATGTGCCCACATAGGTCTAGCTAGTGGATCCACCTAAGCTAAATGTACCTAGTTCTACCTTAGGCAAGTAGGACACCTTTTTACAGTGTGGGGTTATATGACATCGGATTCCATGGTTTGCTCTCATGGTCTATGTCAGTTAATGCTTATTCCCATCAAATGAGATGTGCATTATGGTTTCTTGAGAGGTTCTATGAAGTGTGGGTGATAGTATGGGATGTCATCCAAGCATTGAATGAATAGGCTTTGAGAGGGTCATACTGAGTTTTCTAATGTCTTATTGACTAATGTATGAAAGTGCTCTTAATGAAGCTAATGAAGAATGTTGACTTAAATGTCTAATGTGATGATGCATGTTATACTTGAGTTGTATTATGAGTTTTTTTCCCTTGTCATGACTTATGAAATGTGTGTGTCCCTTATGCATGAGTATTGATTGAAGACCAAGTATGAAATTGTAACTACATCTAAGTTGACCTTAATGTGGTACTTAGTGTGGATGGTGGTATGGGATGCTATTCACACATTGCACAAAGTATGATTTGGGGTTTACTTAAGGTGAATGTTTAAATGTGATGTTATGACTTATACGATGATTATACTTGTATTTTATGCCTCTTATGCTACTGTACATGATATTTATAAAATTGGCATTGTTAACACCTAATTTTGGCCTAACATTTTCAAAAATTCGTAACTTTAAGTTTTATTTATTTAATAGTTCAAAATAATTTTTTTTTATAATTTTAAATACGTTTATCGATAACTATCCTTATTTATCAAAATTTAGGATTTTTCTTTTATCAGTTAATCTTAAAATTGCATTCTTACATGTCATTAGTTACGTTCATTATATATATATATATATATATATATATATATCTTTTTTTAAATATTCAATTTTATCTGTTACATTTGTTAATATTCATTTTGATATTTTGCATAATCCAAAAATGCATTCTGATATAGATAATATTTCATACATAGATATTTTATTGACCGGTAATTTTAACCCACCATTTTAAAATAGTGATATTGTAGTTTTCAACTCCTTATATAAAGAATAGTTTGTCTATTAGGTCAGGAGGTGGTGAATTTATTTTTAGAATAGGGTTATAAACTTTCAAATTTTTATTCACAAAAGGGGGTTTTCCGGCCACCACCACCCCGGATTCCGGCCAAGCTCCGGCAACCCCAAACCCCATTTTATTCATTTTTTGCTTTGTTCTTCCTTCTGTTTTCTCCGACTTCAGTCCAACACTTCAAGATCTCCACCACCAAAAAAGCTCAAACCCGCCGGAAACAGCTCAACAACAACCGCTAAACCAACCCCAAAAACCACCCAAATACACCAGCAGCTGACGCAACCAGCAGCACCTAAAACCACCGGAAAACACACCGCCATCGCCACTCCCAAAACACCGAAACCATTCTTCCTTCTCCAAACCCATCGAAAAATAACCAAACCAGACCCTTCTCCATTTTTCCGTCAAAACCACCACCAAAAAATCCTCCAGCAATAAGTGTATAGTCTCAATGTCGATCAGCTCCGGTGAACCAGAGGTCTCTCGATGACCCATCAGCTCCAACACGCCACTAACAAGCTCTAAAGCTCTGATTACAATGAAGTTGCAACCAGCGATTGCGAACAGAACTCCGAGGACCTACAGATCTGACCGGATCCTCATTTTTTAGGGTCATCGACTTGATCTTTGGTAATCTCTATCTTATTTGACCATCCACGTTGCTATTTGCACTGTTTATTTTCATCGATTTGCCATGGTATATTGCTTTGCTGAGATTAGAATTTCAATAATATCATATTATATCTTGTTTGTTGTTTGTTTTCATTTTTTTCTTTTACTTCTTGGCTTTTTACTGTTGCTAATTTTATTTTATTTAAAGGATAATGTACATTTACATGTTCCGATACAGAGGTAATAAGTTTTGGTTTGCAACTATTTTACACTTGGACCATTATTAATTTTACATATCGAGAGTGGTTTGAAAATGGGTCCCATTGCATTTTGTGTTGCTTTTAAGTATGCTTAATTCCAATTATATATGCATAATTTGTATTCGATAAATTTTGTCCATTCCTATAGTTGTTAATTGTATTATTGCTAGTCTCATATTGTTGTTTTGTTATTTTTTATGCTTCACTGTTAGGCTGTTTTATTATGATTACTCTACTTGCTTTGCTTTATTAGTGCTAATGTCGCATATTTTTATTGTTTCTTTGATGACCTTTGTTCTTTGTTTGTTTATTTTAGTTTTCAGCTGGTTGTTTCTGTTAATGCTTGTTTCACTTGCTGTATTTCTAAGGTCCAAGTAGTTATAATAATTTGCATATTTGTCTGTTACTCAATTTTGTATAACTCCATCTTTTATTAATCATTTTGGTTTCTTCTAGAATCTCGTTGCTTTAAATTTGTACTCATGAATGAATTGTATTACTTTTGTTTACATTGATGTTAAATTAATTATTGTTATATATCGGCAATTTGCTGCTGTTCAATTAAAGTAAAACTAATTATTTTAAGTTTCTTTCTTTCCACTTTTATTATTAATCTGGTTTAAATTGTATGTTGAGATTGGCCAATGAAGAAATCTCTCCGTCGATTTTGGAGGCCTTCCCATTTTAAAAGACGGAATTTTAGTTTAAGTTTATATATTTTATTTGTTAAAAATGGCCAATAAAGAAATCTCTCCGTCGATTTTGGAGGTCTTCCCATTTTAAAAGACGGAATTTTAGTTTAAGTTTATATATTATTTTTGTTAAAAATGGCCAATGAAGAAATCTCTCCGTCGATTTTGGAGGCCTTCGCATTTTAAAAGACGGAATTTTAGTTTAAGTTTATATATTTTATTTGTTAAAAATGACCAATGAAGAAATCTCTCCGTCTGTTTTGGAGGCCTTCCCATTTTAAAAGACGGAATTTTTGTTTAAATTTATATATTTTATTTGTTAAAAATGGCCAATGAAAAAATCTCTCCGTCGGTTTTAGAGGCCTTCCCATTTTAAAAGACGGAATTTTAGTTTAAGTTTATATATTTTATTTGTTAAAAATGGTCAATGAAAAAATCTCTCCGTCGATTTTAGAGGCCTTTCCATTTTAAAAGACGTAAATTTAGTTTAAGTTTATATATTTTATTTGTTAAAAATGGCTAATGGAAAAATCTCCGTCGGTTTTGGAGGCCTCCACATTATAAAAGACGGAAATTTTGTTTAAGTTTATATTTATTGTAAGTTAAAATGGCCGATGAAGAAATTACCATCGATTTTCAAGGCCTTTCGTATTAGTAAGACGGATTTTTATTTTAAGTTGTTAGTTATTTCATTTATTTTTATTTATATTTATTTACTATTAACACTTTTACTAAGTGTGTTTACAGGTATCCCAGAGATGCTTCCCATTGAAGCTATTCGAATTAGGTTCGAATTATACTCTTATTCATTATTGTATATTATTGACGATAGGCAAATTTAGGCCGATTCTTATATTATTGTTTTATCATATTACTTGTGTATATTCCATGTTTATTATACTTGTATAATATTTTATCTTACTCCTCAATTTGAAAAAATGAATTCAGTCGGGATTCACATTTGTGGATTTCTAAGTATGCCTAACCCCTTCCCTTCGAAATAACTTGAACCCCTTATTTAGAATCTAACTGTTTCGTAGATCACTTAATGGTTTCCTAGTTTTCCTAAAATTAGGTGGCGACTCCTTTAAAATTCTTATTTTTTTAAAATTCTTTTAAAATTGAATCAATTGATTATTTTTTGAGTCACCGCGACGTTTTTCCCTATTTGAATAGAGTAGGGATGTAAACAGAATGGCGACTTTGCTGGGGACATAGAGGTTCTAACAATATGAATTCATCTTTCAAATTGAGGAGCATTTTTTCTTTTATTGTGTTATACCTTGTATTTTGTTGATTATTTGTATATTGTCTATATGGTTCATTTTTTATCTGTTTTCTTGTATGTACATTGTTGTTGCATTCATGGCATTCTCTGTTGTATGTATAATATATCAAAGGACGATTTTGCGGAACCGCAGCTGGACTTTTTTATACTTGGCCATTTTTCGGAATGATCGGTAATTTATTGGTACGTCATGCGTCCAATGGTTGTCATGAGTTCCAGCCTAAGTTGTCCGCTTGGGTTCCCGGTCTTTCAAAAGTCATTCTTAGTCAACTAGCGTAGAGCGAAACCAAATCCTGAGTTTAGCGCATTTTGAACTAAGTTGACCTGATACCCAAGGTGGATTGGGCCCATTAGAGGCCCACCTTGTGTCTATTTGGCTCATTGGTCAATAAAATACAATCATGCATATCTGTTTAAATTTGAATGATTATATGTCATTTGACAAAACAATGTTCATTGGGTTAGGGTGTTTAAGAATTTGTTCGAGTCAAAGAATGATCAAATTACCATTGCATTTGAAGACATTGACATTTAGAGATGGAAGCTTAGTTTAGGATTGTGGGATCGATTATTTGTATCCCTTTTCTTTATAATGTATCCCATTCAATTTATATACGATGCTTGTATAGATTTTAATTTTTTGAGGACAATAGAATGTTGTGAAATGGCGTAATGCATTCTTCAGATCGATAGGTCTATCCTTGGCACAAAAGGATCACATATTTGTATAGGACGCACAATAACTATTTGCATGTTATGTGATATAATTGAGTTTGTTTCCAATCAAAGTAGTGCTTATGTGTTTAATTAATTTTATATATATATATTTTTTTTTGTGATATTTTGCATTATTCTTTATGTATACAAATTAACACTCTTATCTTTTGAGTTTATCTTCTTTTTAAGCGAGAGATTGATCTATGTCCGAATTTAGAAGTCATTATTCGTCCAAAGTTGCAAGGTACAAGAGGATTCGCGAAGTCAAATGTTTATATTTCACAAGACCTTAATCTCAAGTTAAAAACATAAATCAGGGGAGTCTTTGACTATGAGGTCACACTCATTTATTTTTCATTATTTTGCATGTTGGCTCTGCTTTCACACATTTCTAATATTTTTGCAGGAAAACCATCCCTGACGACAGTCGGGGATGGTCATAACAATGTTTGGTTCTCGTGGATAATTGGGAGAAGTCACAGTTCTAAGAGACATTTTTAAAAAAAAATACAACAAGTGGTTACTGTAAGAAAAATGAGAGACCACATTCAACATGCTATACAAATGTCGACAGTTAAGAGGATATAAGAAATCGCTCCGAGTTTGTCTAAATTCTAAAATTGTTTGATGTCATATCTGAACGAACTACGCAAACTTGATTCTCATCCCAGTGAGATACGTAGGCAACCCATCTTGGGTTCGGTATTCATTTTTTCAAATTTCAAAAAAATAAAAAAATATATTCAAATAGCTTGTGCATATTTTCAAAAACATATCTGCATGAACTATGCGAACCTAATTCTCATCTCGATGAGATACGTAGGCAGCCCTTCTTGGGTTCGGTATTCATTCTTTTAAATTCAAAAATAAATAAATCAAATAGTTTATGCATATTTTCAAAGACATATCTGGATGAACTACGCACACATGATTCTCATTTTGATGAGATACGTAAGCAACCCTTCTTGGGTTCGGTATTTATTCATTCTTTAAAAAAAAAAATTGTTTTGTACATATTGAAAGAGTCATGTCTTCAGCTCAAATGAGACCAATACAGTTAGGAGCATGTAAATATATTCGATATGATGAAGAAGGCTGGCTTTGTGGTAAACTATAGATTCTTTTGGTACCTCTCATTTATACTTTTGTGATGCTTGAAAATTCTCTTGCATGCATTCAAGATAAGAATAAAACCGACCTCATGATTTCATGTGCATTGTGTGGTGAGCTTTTAGATCAAAATTCAATTGCATCGCACTGTTGATCTAAAACATGGCCTAAATGTTTTTCGAGGCGAAATCCTGAGTAATGTTTGGTATGGGAAAGGATTGTAGGCCTTCTTTGATCCGATTGTGCCTTTCAAATACCAAATGACATTGATCCCTAGTTTTCCCCACTTTGAGCCTGAAGCCCTTCTTTGGACAACCACATCTTAGCCACTACCCCTTTTAGTGTTTATATGCACTATCCCTCTCTTGGCCCAACCTTCCTGAGTGCACCAAGAATGTGCAAATTATAAGAGAAGATCCATGTTTGAAGTTGGCAAAGACAAAAGATACAAAGTCTCCCAAATTTGAGGAAGCAAAAAAAATGACTTCTAGAAAAAAGAAAAAAAGGAAGGTGGAAAGAAATAAAGAAAGACAAAAACACTCCTACAAGGTCAATGAAAGACGAGAAGGAAAAAACTCCAACAAAAGAGGAGAAAACTTCAAAACAAAGGGGTGAAAAAGGAAAAGCTCCAACAAATAAGAATTCAAAAGAAGTCGAAAAAAAAAACAGGGGACAATAAAAATGATCAAACGCCAAAGGTGTATCAATTATCAAAAGCATAAATTTACTGGGATGCTCAAGGAGGAATTAAGTCACTCTTATCCCAAATATATATCCTACCGTACCTAAGCCTACATTACAAGCCAATAACAAGTCCTACATGATCTCATTTCAAATGTTCTCACATTAGTGGAGATTTACATAAGGGCCAAGCATATGGTATCACAGTTGCAAGCATTGAACATTCTTGTGAGTGTGAGTGGACTTCAAAAAATGTCCTGCAATAAAACATTTCAAATATGTGTGAAGTATGACTTTTCTTTATGTGAGGGCACTTGAAACATGGGGATTGGTACAATTCAAAATCTTTGTTTGAAGAAAGATGAATAAATCTTATTGATACTTAAGTATGTTTGGGGTACCACTTGAAGCTGTGAGAGTTACCTTAGATTCAATCTTAATTAGAAAAAAAAAAAAGATTTACATGCGATCCTAACTGCTGGTACCAATTGTAGTCGAGACTTGACTATCTCTTCACACTCTTTATTCTTCAAAAAAAAAAAAGGGGTGAGCAAACACCAACTCTTTAATATTTTCAAAAACATTTTTTTTTAAGATTCTAAAAAAAAAATTGCATTTTTTTTTTGGTTGTCCGTTGTAAAACGTGAAATTAGGTTAACCTTTTAAATGTGAAACATCTATTTTACTTCATTGAGTTGTCTATCTAAAAAATGTGACATGTCTTTTATCTCTAGGCTTTGAATATCACAATGAATATCACTTTCCTATTTCATCATGTTCATATTGTACAATTTCTACTAATGATCTTGTCTTAGATTCTTTGCAGAATTCACCATCCACATGATTGGAACTACATTTGACCTGATTCCTGGCTCAATAGGATATGTAGGCACCACGACGGCTCGATCATATACCCAATGTCATGTTCTTTTCTCCTTGTAATAAAAACTGGGACAAAATTTTTGAGAATATCTCAAAAATTCACAATAAAGATGCTATCTCCAGCAACTCAAGATTGAAGATCATTTTGAGATTTGCCAAAAGTTCTAACTGGGACAGAATTTTTGAGGAAGACCTCAAAAATTTCCAACAAGTACTGTCAGAAGTTTGATAGTCAACTTCAAATGATTCATCATCGCTTGAAGTTCAAAGTCAACTTGCAAATCTTCAGCATTGTCATGACGAGCCAGCAATGCCTCGTACAAATCTCCAATAAGACATGAGTCACAATAAACACAAAATTGTCAAGAGTAAAAATGTTGGTTGCTCACATGTGTCAAAGTGATCAGACATTTTGTACACATTCTCTTTTAAATAATCTTTTCTCAAGGTTTCTTGATTAAGTCGCTAGCTAAGCCGACATTATGTCTACTAATTTTTCCTTTTCAAGTACAGGAACAGGTGAAAGCGTTGAAGAGATGACACTTTCAAGACAAATCATCGAGCCATCATCCATCTCGTTACAGTGGAAAATCATTGGGTCATCCATCATTTGCATTTTTCATAGTATTTTTAGTTGCCGAGAGGGCCATTACATTTTTTATTTGCCGAGAGGGCCATTGCATTTTCATTTGCCGAGAGGGCCATTGCATTTTTTATTTGCCGAGAGGGCCATTGCATTTTTCATTTGCCAAGAGGGCCATTGCATTTTTCATTTGCCAAGAGGGCCATTGCATTTTGATTTTGCCAAGAGGGCCATTGCATTTTCATTCGCCGAGAAGGCCATTGCATTTAAGTCGCGTCTATTCGGAGGTGAAGGATGTGCACCCTATCTATTCAATGTTCAAGTTGAAGGAAACTTGCGTTGAAAGATATTTGCATTTAAGTCGCATCTATTCGGAGGTGAAAGATGTGCACCCTATCTATTCAATGTTCAAGTCGAAGGAAACTTGCGTTGAAAGATATTTGCATTTAAGTCACATCTATTCGGAGGTGAAGGATGTGCACCCTATCTATTCCACGTTCAAATCGGAGGAGACTGGCGTTGAAAGAATTTTTGTTCGTCCTACCGATGGACATACAATTCAAAATCCTACCGAGGGATTATCTTCTTCTTTTTTTATTCGTCCTACCGATGGACATACATTCAAAATCCTACCGATGGATCATCATCATTTTTTCATTCATCCTACCGATGGACATACATTCAAAATCCTACCGATGGATCATCATTTTTTTTTTTTCTTTCATTCGTCCTATCGATGGACATACATTCAAAATCCTATCGATGGATAATCTTTTTTCATTCGTCCTACCAATGGACACACATTCAAAATCCTACCGATAGATCATCTTTTTTCATTTGTCCTACCGATGGATATACATTCAAAATCCTATCGATAGATAATCTTTTTTCATTCGTCCTACCGATGGATCATATTTTTTCATTTTTCCTAACGATGGACATATATTCATATCCTACCGAAGGATCATTTTCATTCGTCCTAACAATGGACATACATTCATATCCTATCGAGGGATCATTTTCATTCGTCCTAACGATGGACATACATTCATATCCTACCGATAGATCATCTTTTTTCATTTGGCCTACCAATGGACATACATTCAAAATCCTATCGATGGATCATCTTCATTCGTACTATCGATGGACATACATTTTTATCCTACCAATGGATCATCTTCATTTGTCGTATCGTAAGAGATGCTACCTTTTTTCCTATAATTTTGTCTCTATTGATGAGTTTCATCTTTATTTTTTCGAGAACATCCAAGAGGATGCATTCTCAGCTGAACCACAGGTGCAGACTATTTCTACAAGGACGCAACACAGCGTGGAACCTTTTGGAGGCAAGTCCAGGATCGACTTCCATCACATTCCAACTGTACTTTTATATAACGGTCATGTGTTCGGGCAAAATCAGGTTTGTCAATTTTCATTGTCCACGATCTCTTTCATCAATCATATCCAACGAAAGGGACAGCTGTTGAAACCTAATTTTGGCCTAACATTTTCAAAAATTCGTAACTTTAAGTTTTATTTATTTAATAGTTCAAAATAATTTTTTTTGTAATTTTAAATACGTTTATCAATAACTATCCTTATTTATCAAAATTTAGGATTTTTCTTTTATCAGTTAATCTTAAAATTGCATTCTTACATGTCATTAGTTACATTCATTATATATATATATATATATCTTTTTTTAAATATTCAATTTTATTTGTTACATTTGTTAATATTCATTTTGATATTTTGCATAATCCAAAAATGCATTCTGATATAGATAATATTTCATACATAGATATTTTATTGACCGGTAATTTTAACCCACCATTTTAAAATATTGATATATTGTAGTTTTCAACTCCTTATATAAAGAATAGTTTGTCTATTAGGTCAGGAGGTGGTGAATTTATTTTTAGAATAGGGTTATAAACTTTCAAATTTTTATTCACAAAAGGGGGTTTTCCGGCCACCACCACCCCGGATTCCGGCCAAGCTCCGGCAACCCCAAACCCCATTTTATTCATTTTTTGCTTTGTTCTTCCTTCTGTTTTCTCCGACTTCAGTCCAACACTTCAAGATCTCCACCACCAAAAAAGCTCAAACCCGCCGGAAACAGCTCAACAACAACCGCTAAACCAACCCCAAAAACCACCCAAATACACCAGCAGCTGACGCAACCAGCAGCACCTAAAACCACCGGAAAACACACCGCCATCGCCACCCCCAAAACACCGAAACCATTCTTCCTTCTCCAAACCCATCGAAAAATAACCAAACCAGACCCTTCTCCATTTTTCCGTCAAAACCACCACCAAAAAATCCTCCAGCAATAAGTGTATAGTCTCAATGTCGATCAGCTCCGGTGAACCAGAGGTCTCTCGATGACCCATCAGCTCCAACACGCCACTAACAAGCTCTAAAGCTCTGATTACAATGAAGTTGCAACCAGCGATTGCGAACAGAACTCCGAGGACCTACAGATCTGACCGGATCCTCATTTTTTAGGGTCATCGACTTGATCTTTGGTAATCTCTATCTTATTTGACCATCCACGTTGCTATTTGCACTGTTTATTTTCATCGATTTGCCATGGTATATTGCTTTGCTGAGATTAGAATTTCAATAATATCATATTATATCTTGTTTGTTGTTTGTTTTCATTTTTTTCTTTTACTTCTTGGCTTTTTACTGTTGCTAATTTTATTTTATTTAAAGGATAATGTACATTTACATGTTCCGATACAGAGGTAATAAGTTTTGGTTTGCAACTATTTTACACTTGGACCATTATTAATTTTACATATCGAGAGTGGTTTGAAAATGGGTCCCATTGCATTTTGTGTTGCTTTTAAGTATGCTTAATTCCGATTATATATGCATAATTTGTATTCGATAAATTTTGTCCATTCCTATAGTTGTTAATTGTATTATTGCTAGTCTCATATTGTTGTTTTGTTATTTTTTATGCTTCACTGTTAGGCTGTTTTATTATGATTACTCTACTTGCTTTGCTTTATTAGTGCTAATGTCGCATATTTTTATTGTTTCTTTGATGACCTTTGTTCTTTGTTTGTTTATTTTAGTTTTCAGCTGGTTGTTTCTGTTAATGCTTGTTTCACTTGCTGTATTTCTAAGGTCCAAGTAGTTATAATAATTTGCATATTTGTCTGTTACTCAATTTTGTATAACTCCATCTTTTATTAATCATTTTGGTTTCTTCTAGAATCTCGTTGCTTTAAATTTGTACTCATGAATGAATTGTATTACTTTTGTTTACATTGATGTTAAATTAATTATTGTTATATATCGGCAATTTGCTGCTGTTCAATTAAAGTAAAACTAATTATTTTAAGTTTCTTTCTTTCCACTTTTATTATTAATCTGGTTTAAATTGTATGTTGAGATTGGCCAATGAAGAAATCTCTCCGTCGATTTTGGAGGCCTTCCCATTTTAAAAGACGGAATTTTAGTTTAAGTTTATATATTTTATTTGTTAAAAAATGGCAAATGAAGAAATCTCTCCGTCGATTTTGGAAGCCTTCCCATTTTAAAAGACTGAATTTTAGTTTAAGTTTATATATTTTATTTGTTAAAAATGGCCAATGAAGAAATCTCTCCGTCGATTTTGGAAGCCTTCCCATTTGAAAAGACGGAATTTTAGTTAAAGTTTATATATTTTATTTGTTAAAAATGGCCAATGAAGAAATCTCTCCGTCGGTTTTGGAGGCCTTCGCATTTTAAAAGACGGAGTTTTAGTTTAAGTTTATATATTTTATTTGTTAAAAATGGCCAATGAAAAAATCTCTCCGTCGGTTTTAGAGGCCTTCTCATTTTAAAAGACGGAATTTTAGTTTAAGTTTATATGTTTTATTTGTTAAAAATGGCTAATGGAAAAATCTCTGTCGGTTTTGGAGGCCTCCACATTATAAAAGACGGAAATTTTGTTTAAGTTTATATTTTTTGTAAGTTAAAATGGCCGATGAAGAAATTACCATCGATTTTCAAGGCCTTTCATATTTGTAAGACGGATTTTTATTTTAAGTTGTTAGTTATTTCATTTATTTTTATTTATATTTATTTACTATTAACACTTTTACTAAGTGTGTTTACAGGTATCCCAGAGGTGCTTCTCATTGAAGCTATTCGAATTAGGTTCGAATTATACTCTTATTCATTATTGTATATTATTGACGATAGGCAAATTTAGGTCGATTCTTATATTATTGTTTTATCATATTACTTGTGTATATTCCATGTTTATTATACTTGTACAATATTTTATCTTACTCCTCAATTTGAAAAAATGAATTCAGTCGGGATTTACATTTGTGGATTTCGAAGTATGCCTAACCCCTTCCCTTCGAAATAACTTGAACCCCTTATTTAGAATCTAATGGTTTCGTAGATCACTTAATGGTTTCCTAGTTTTCGTAAAATTAGGTGGCGACTCCTTTAAAATTCTTATTTTTTTAAAAATTCTTTTAAAATTGAATCAATTGATTATTTTTTGAGTCACCGCGATGTTTCTCCTTATTTGAATAGAGTAGGGATGTAAACAGGCATAATGTATGGTTTCCAACCAAAATTTCCCTTTTAAAGCATGTTTTTGCATGGTCATTATACTTAGTACATTTTTGTGTGCTAACCCATATTTCTCTTATTTTACTACAAGTGTAGGGATTGGTACTCAATTTGATCCTCCTTGTGGCTAAAGGCTTGGATTGAGTTCTTCCAAGACCAAATGGTATATCCTCATAGTTCGAGGACAAGTACTTTTAGATGTTTCTTTCTTTCATGTAAAAGACTATTGTTAGACTTTTCAATTGTAAAGTGTCGTGACCCTATTTCAGTTTTCAAGACATTGTTTAGATGGCCATGTGAGACTGTAGACTTCCGCTGTGTTGTTGAATGAAGTTTGATTGTTTGGATTTAAATAAGTTTTTAATTCTGCTCTATTTCTATATATCAAATGTTATGAATGCTATGACGCTTGTATGAGGCTCTTCGGAGTCTAGTACGACGTGTCACATCTAGAGGGTAGCCCCGGGTCATGACAAACATGGTATCAGAGCACAAGCTTTTTGAAATGGTTTTTAGGGTTGATGTCTCACGAGCCACGTCTAGTAGAGTCTTGTTCATCGGTGGGAGTTGCAACACATCTATGAGTGAGAGTCTATAGGACATTAGGAAGTTACACTTCTTTCATTATTCTTGAAGTCGTGCCTTAAAGTTTATCTCTATAAGTGTCCTTTTCCTAATCCTTCTCTTGTGTTTATAGGATATGAATACAATAAGGACTCCCGCAAAGAGAGTGGAAGAGGAGATTGTAGATGAAGGAGTTCCTCCCCAAGATCCTCAAGGTGACTATGTTCCTCAAGATAACAAAGTTCTGGCTGATGCTCCATCCATGACTAATGATGAAATTAGGTCAACTTTTCTAACTTTAGCCCAAGCTATGATGGCCCAAGTTAATGGAAATGTGGGACCTTGAATGAATGTTATTGAGAATACTATGGCTTCTAGGGTGGGGGACTTTGTGAGGATGAACCCTCTGGTTTTTCTAGGTTCCAAGGTGGAGAGGATCCCCATGACTTTTTGGATGAGGTGTATAAGATAGTCAATGTTATGAGAATGACTTCTATTGAAAAAACGGAACTTGTTGCCTACCAATTGAAAGATGTTGCTCAAATTTGGTTTAACCAATGGAAGAGCAATAGGCCTATAGGAGCGGGTCCTATAGAATGTGAGGAGTTTAAGAAAGTGTTCCTTGGTGAGTACTTTCCCCGTGAGAAGAAGGAGGTTAAGGTGGAGGAGTTTATCAACCTTAGGCAAGGTAATATGAGTGTCCAAGAGTACTCCTTGAAGTTTACCCAATTGTCTAAGCATGCTCCATCATTGGTGTCTAAACCTAGAGATGAGATGAGTAGGTTTGTTATGGGGGTATCCAACGTAGTTGAGGAAGACTGTCGTACGACGATGCTCTATGATGACATGAACATTTCTAAAATTATGGTATATGGTCAATCTATTGAGGAGTCCAAACTTAAGAGGAAGAATAGGGAGTTGAAGAGGTATAGGCCCGATGAGCAAGGACAATCTAGATTCAAGAAGAGATCTCCAAACCAAGATTCTTCAAGCACTCCTAATGTTAACCAAGAGAAAGGTGGTGGATCTCAATTTTCTAAACCTATTTGCACCACTTGTGGGAAAAGGCATTATGGGAAGTTCCTAGCCGGTACTAATAAGTGCTATGGTTGTGGAAAGAATGATCACCAAGTGAGAGATTACCCTACTCTTGTGAAACGACCCCAAAAATGCCCGAAAATGTGCTTCGAAAACACCTATAATTGTAATTTCCATATATCTCAAAATCCGTGCATGATTTCGGAAATTTGACTTCATATTCTTATTCAGGGGGTCAAATGGAGTGGGAAATGGGTCTAACCCGAATTTTAGAGCAACCGTATCAAAATTCAAAATCGCAAAAAATGCGATTTTCAGGGTCAACTTTAAAGGGGCATATCTCTTAGCACACAAGGAACTGGAAGGGCCGCCACCTATTAAATTAAAGCCCTTTGAGTTAGCTTTCCAATTCACTTGGTTTCACCTCATTCCGAGTTAGGATGAGGGAGT
>NC_064285.1:34221439-34377553 GCF_019186545.1 Solanum stenotomum | reverse complement strand
ATGTCCATCTATTGTAGCATTGCATTGCATCCCATATACTTAGTACATTCAAACGTACTAACGCATACTCTATGCCTACATGATGTCACCATGTAGGGAGCGGAGCACCGCTTGACCCTCCTCCACCGCGTGGCTAATACGATTTCCTATCAAGGTTATTGGTGAGTCCTCCATTCCGGGGACGTTGCTCATGATCTTTTGCTATGCATAAGACTTTTTCTTTTTAGTTATGTTTTGACTATGAGGGTGAGCCCGGTAGTTTGTCTTGGCCCCCGCTAAGTACCCATGTTTAGAGGTGGTGTTGGACAAGTTGTGTATTATGCTTGAGCTTGACTCATCTATGGTATTTATGTATCATTCCTTTTTTTTCTCTTGTTCCCTTAGTCCCGATTTCCCCCTTGATTGTGCTTATCGCTTATGGTCATTTTAATTGCTTCCGCGACCAAGGATGTGTAATGATATGCTATGAGGCTTGTTTGGGGTTCCTTCGGGTTCCCCATTCGCCGGTCACGTCTAGGCCCTAGGCTTGGGTCGTGACATCTTGTGGCCAAAGGAAGGGAGGCTAAGCAAGCTTCTCTTAGTGGCTCGGATCTTGATGCTCCCAAAAGGAATCATTTTTATGCACTTCAAGATAAAGAGGGCAAAGGAGCTAATCCGGATGAAGGAACTGGTATGTGATAGTTCTTTATATATTGTGAATGTTGTATTGAGGTTCCAATGTTGTTTCCATGTTTGCCTTAGAATGGATTTACCCTTAAGAGGGAAATGGTATGTTGAATAGTATGGTTGTTGAGAGTTCCGATATACTTATCACTTTTTTCTATTCCTATTAAAGCTTGAGACCAAGCGTTCCTTGTAGCTTGTTTCATGTTTTGGAGTCATGTGTGAATATGTGTTTCCATGATCTCCTTATGCTATGCATGTTTTGATGAATTTATGTTTATATGAGAAAATGAGTTTATATGATTTTGTTCCTCATGTTGATATGCATCTATAATGAGTTGCCTAAATGCTTCCTGAGTTGACTTGTTGAGTATGCCTAAATGTGTTTCTGAAAAGAGTTGCATAAATTGCCTTATGATGTTGTAATAAGCATGATGTGAGTTGGAGAAGGAAAATTACTCCAACGAAATGAGAAATATGATGTTTTTGGTTCATAATGAGTTTGTAGATGCAGTTCCTACTTTCTTGTGTTGCATTAAGCTTATTGATGTGGAGTTGAAGTTTCCTCCTATGATTTTGTGCATTATATTGATGTGGCATGCATGATGGGCTGCTAGTCTCGAGTCGTTATCCCTTAAAGTGCTTAAAGTGTCATTCGAGGACGAATGTTCCTTAAGGGAGGGAATAATGTAACGACTTGGAAAATGATAGGTTAAACTAGAGCGTAAATGTGGGGGTTAACATCAAGGGTTAAGGGCAAGGGCGAAGGGTTTTGGGTGTAGGCCATGGTGAAGGACCCAGGCTGCCTAAAAACTAGGCTTAGCCAATGCCTACCAAGACCACGAGGGTCTTCACGACCCATAGTGGCCACCCGTGGTTGGCTAGGCAGTGTGCCCTAGAAAGGTGCTAAGACAAGGCTCCCCTTCACGAGCCACTTCACGACTCATGGTCATGACCACGGGCCATGGGAAGGCTCGTGGAGTTGCCTTGGCATCGTGGGAGTTGGATGAAGTTCAGGGAGCTACTACCCCAAACACCATGGGTACCACCACGAGCCGTGGTGCCCTAGACGGTCCGTATAAGTGGTCGTGAAGATCACTTAGGCTCAAGGGGAGACAAGGCAACTTGGCCAAGCTACTGCCTCATGACCACGACCATCACCATGACTCGTGGTCTTGACCACGGATCGTGGGAGGTCTCGTGGTCTTGCCTTAGGACCTTGAGGGCTTGGCAAGGTGGAGAGGCACACTGGTCAAGGGACCACGGGCACCACCACGAACCGTGGTGCCCCTCATGACCTGTCAAAGTGGGTGTGGTCCCTTATGGGGCTGCCTAATTTGGGGCCTTTTGAGTAATTTAGTTTTAATTAATTAATATGTGGGGTTGATTTTAATTATTTTATATCACTAGTATATATAGTTTTAAGTCTTAAAACAAGTCATTTACTCCTTATTTCCCCAAATCAAATCAAAGAGTTCCTCCTTTAAAAAATTCTCTCTCTAGAAGTTCCCAAAGAAAAAGAAGAAGAAGTGGGAGCTAGGGTTGTAGATTCAAGGCGTTTCTTCTTCAAATTTCTAGGGGAATCACGAGCAAGGTGTGGTGATCCTTCATCTAGCGGTAGCTTTCACCCCTAGAGTCAATTCAAAAGTACTTTTCAAGTTTCTCAAAACCTATGGTTTTACTCTAACTCATGTGTTCCTTCCTCAAACGTTTTAAAAGGTTGTTTAATGACAAATTATGATTGTATTAGTGTTTAATTGTTGATTTATGATGAAATACTCTATGAACCCATGAATTCTCTCAATTCCTAAATTGTGTCTTTATGAAGTGGGTTTGTTGAATATGAAAGCATGTGAATAGAAATTGTCTAAATTGCGTTGGGTTATTGAATTCTATCATTATCCATGCCTTAATTATAGTAAATTGTTGGTGTGTTGCTGATTTGAGATTCATGGCCTTGAAGGGCATAGTATGAGGAATTGAGTATTATCATGATATCTTGCATATGAATGTTAATCCAATGAATTTAATGTGATCATGTTGTGAATGTAAATGTGATATTATTGAAAGGCTATTTCTCAATTTGACACTTGTGAATGTTGATGATTGAATGTGAAGAGTTCTTTATGGTAATGTATATCTTGAATTGGTAGGCTTATGCATCTTGTTCTTGTATAAATGAATGTATTGTTGATTATTGAATCTTGGATCGGTAGACTAATGACACCCTTCCACACATGTTAATAATGAACCTTGGGATCAGTAGGCTTATGTCACCCTTACATTAATGATGTTAATGAACTTTGGGATAGGTAGGCTTATGGCACCCTTCCATGAATGATAATGATGAACCTTCAATGGGTAGGCTCATGGCGCCCTTTCATGAGGATTCAATGAGCTTTCCTAATGTACCTTGAATCGGCAGGCTTATGGCTCCCTTTCATGTGTTAATTATTGTACCTTGAATCGTTAGGCTTATGGCGCCCTTTCATGTGATAATGAATGTACTTTGGGTCGGTAGGCCAATGACACCCTCTCATGTGTAATAATGTTAAAGTAATGAAATACTCTATGGGAAAAAAGGCTAAACACCGAGTGGATTTGGTTAGATGGAGACTCTCCTGATATTTAGACTGGGTTTCAATGATCATCTTCTTTATCGCATAAACTATGTGCCCACATAGGTCTAGCTAGTGGATCCACCTAAGCAAAATGTACCTAGTTTTACCTTAGGCAAGTATGACACCTTTTTAAGGTGTGGGGCTATATGACACCGGATTCCATGGTTTGCTCTCATGGTCTATGTTGGTTAATGCTTATTCCCATCATGTGAGATGTGCATTATGGTTTCTTGAGAGGTCCTATGAAGTGTTGGTGGTAGTATGGGATGCCATCCATGAATTTCACAAGTAGGCTTTGAGAGGGTCATAGTGAGTTCTCTAATGTCTTATTGACTAATGAATGAAAGTGCTCTTCATGAAGCTAATGGAGAATGATGACTTAAATGTCTAATGTGATGATGCATGTTATACTTGGGTTGTATTATGAGTTATTTTCCCTTGTCATGACTTATGAAATGTATGTGTTCCTTATGCATGAGTATTGATTGAAGACCAAGTATGAAATGGTATGTTCATCTAAGGTGACCTCAAAGTGGCACTTAGTAGGGATAGTAGTATGGGATGCCATCCTTACATTGCACAAGTGTAGCTTAGGGTTACTTAAGGTTAATGTTCAAATGTGATGATTATGACTTGTATGATGATTGTACTTGTATTTTATGTCTCTTAGGCTAATGTACATGATATTTCTAAAAAGTGGCATAATGCATGGTTTCCAACCAAAATGTCCCTTTTAAAGAATGTTTTTTCATGGTCATCATACTTGGTACATTTTTAACCCATATTTATCTTATTTTACTACAAGTGTAGGGATCGGCACTCAATTTGATCCTCCTCGTGGTTAAAGACTTCGATTGAGTTCTTCGAAGACTAAGTGGTATGTCCTCATAGAACGAGGACAAATACTTTTAGATGTTTCTTTCTTTCATGTAAAAGACTATTGTTAGACTTTTCAATTGTAAAGGGTTGTTACCCTGCTTTAGTTTTCAAGACATTGTTCAGATGGCCATGTGAGACTATAGACTTCCGCTATGTTTTTAAATGAAGTTTGATTGTTTGGATTTAAATAAGTTTTTAATTCCGCAGTATTGCTATATATCTAATGTTTTGAATGTTATGAGTCTTGTAAGAGGCTCTTCAGAGTCTTGTACGCCGTGTTATATTTAGGAGGTAGCCCCAGGTCGTGACATATTTCTTGATACATTACCCATAATCCTCATGATTTGTGGTTTGTGTGAATAGCCAACTTAGGCCAAAAGCCTAAGTTGGGGGTGTGGTGAAAAGAGAAGGTAAATCAAAAAGTGCAAGAAAGTCCCCTTTGACCCGTGGTTTCGAGAAAGATGGAACCCCCCATATTAAAAAAAAGAGAAAAAGAAGAAAAGAATGAAAAAGAAAAAGAACGAAAAAGTTATGGAATAAAGTTGTGAAAGTGCAAAGAAAATAGGGTGTCCAATAGTCCATGGAAGATGAATAATGGGGTGACTTGTAATCACGAATGAAAATGATGAAGAAAAGGAAATTAAGTGTTGTTCACACCACATTTCATGAGGA
This sequence comes from Solanum stenotomum, assembly GCF_019186545.1. Taxonomy (NCBI): domain Eukaryota; kingdom Viridiplantae; phylum Streptophyta; class Magnoliopsida; order Solanales; family Solanaceae; genus Solanum; species Solanum stenotomum. Next base: position 34,372,718 of record NC_064285.1, on the reverse strand, counting down.
TTACAACCATTGAGCCTAAATGACCATACCTTTGCACTCAGCTCCGTTACAAGCCTTGAAAAGACCTTTTTAATCTTGAGTGAACTGGAACAAGTGTTTGTTGGAAAAAAAAAGGGCAAACCTATGGGTGAAATCATGCATCGTGTTCATCTTTATGAGTGTGAGTGTTGCATTTGATTCTAGAGCTCTAAATTGTTGAACCATTGTGTGTGAATATGAAATCATTCTTTATGTGAGGGTATTTGACTACCTTTGTTGAGCTTGAACTTGCATCTAAAAAAAGTATTGTGAACTTGAGAATCTTTGATAATGGTGAGTCACAACTTAAATCTTTCAGTGCACAATTGATCATTGCATGAGTAAGTTGAGTCTTTTTGTGTGCATTCATGATTGAGTCTTGTGTGTCACTGTTTGAGACATCCTTTTTGAACTGTTGAACCTGAGTTTTACTTGAGGACAAGCAAAAGTTTAAGTTGGGGTGTTGATGTGTCCATGATTTGGACTCATTTGGGGCTTTATTTTAATAGATTTAGTGTCCTCAAATGCATATTTTGTGCCAATAACTGATTTAAATCCTTGATTTTTCAGGTATTTGGATTGACGAACAAAGCATGGANGATAATGGTGAGTCACAACTTAAATCTTTCAGTGCACAATTGATCATTGCATGAGTAAGTTGAGTCTTTTTGTGTGCATTCATGATTGAATCTTGTGTGTCACTGTTTGAGACATCCTTTTTGAACTGTTGAACCTGAGTTTTACTTGAGGACAAGCAAAAGTTTAAGTTGGGGTGTTGATGTGTCCATGATTTGGACTCATTTGGGGCTTTATTTTAATAGATTTAGTGTCCTCAAATGCATATTTTGTGCCAATAACTGATTTAAATCCTTGATTTTTCAGGTATTTGGATTGACGAACAAAGCATGGACACAAATGAGCCAAAAGGAACAAGGCAGCTGAAAGAACAAAGAAAAGAAGGCCTGATGATCGCCTAACACATTGGGTGAGTCGCCGAATGACCATGATCTCGCCTAAAGTTCCAGTGTGCCAAGCCATAAAGGAGAAAGTCATGTCGGCGATAGAAAGAACCAGTCGGTGAGTCCCCAAACGGTTCCGCGATGTAGTGCTATATCACCCAAAGTTACTGAACTTAAAGTTGCGGAAGGCTAAAGCAAAAAAGGCGATGGAATTGACAACAGGGCGGATCGCCGAGTGGATTGGGGATCCTAAGTTATCGCCGAATGGTCCATCGCAGCACATTTTTGGCGACTATAAATACATTTTTGATTATTTAGTTTAGCAGCTATCACTATCTTAGTATCAATTTTAATAGAATTTTCAGTTTTGAAGTTGAGAGCTTAGAACTAAGAGTATTAAGACAATATTTCCTTAGGTTTGAAGATTTGAAGATTTCCATTTTTGAGAAATTGGAAGTGGGTCTTTGAGATTCTTCAACCTTGACCTTTATAAAGACAAAATTAATCTTACCGAGTTGATGGAAACACAATTTGGTAATTATTTTTATTTATTTTTGATGTTTAGCTAAAACCACAATTCTTGGAGTATGATTATGTGATTATGAGTTGATTTAGCTGTTGGGTATTGTTAATTGATAGTTTAAATGTTGTTTAAAAGGGATTTAATTTAGTAATTGTGGCTTAATTGAAAGTTTGTAGTTGCAAATGCAACTCCACCTTCGTCTTTTTGGCTTACTCGAGAGAGAGGTTTTAAAATCAAGATTATTGATTTGATGGTCTATAGGTATTGGGTTGTCATGGGTTCATCTCAAGAGAGTGAATCCTAAACCCTTTTCCACACATTCAACTCGAAAGAGAGAATGGACTAAAGTGTAGGCTATTCTTAATTGCTACTTATTGGTGTTCGAGAGAAACCAATTTGATTCATGGTAAATTATTCGAGAGAAAGTTTATCCCCACTAAAGTTTAGCTTATAAGTTTATCCCCACTAAAGTTTCGCTTATAAGTTTATCCCCACTAAAGTTTAGCTTATTCACTGATTTACAACTATTTACTATTAATTTCAATCACCCATTCGTCTACCTTATCCCATAATCCAATCACATCCCAAGAACCCGTCTTTTTACTTGTCTATTCATGTTATTTACTGTTGTAGTTGATAGTTGAAACCAAAATTCTCTGTTATTTGACACTTGTGTCACCCCAAACTTGAATCATGCTTTTATTCGTAAATGTTTTTACCTATGATTGACTTGAACATATTCATGTTTGTCTATTGATTCTCAAATACGTGCCACTCCCTGTGGGATTCGACCCCAACTCACTTAATTGGGTTATATTACTAACTAACAATTGTTGACGCTTAGTATTGGATGAAGTGTCTTCGAAATGTTATTAATCAGATGACACCTATAATTTTCCCCGTTGGTCCGGTTGATTGAATGATGCAAGCACTTGAAATGATCTTAGGCAACACTTTTGAAGAGTGAAACAATTTGACAATATACTTCTTTTGTGGCCAACCTTGTGAGATGTGTGAACCTTGCTTGACCCCGCTTGAGAAATTATGACCTCTCTTTATCCATTCACCCATAACTTTCATAAAGTATGGTTTGTTTGAATAGCCAACTTAGGCCAAAAGCCAAAGTTGGGGGTGTGGTGAAAAGGGAAGGAAAATCAAGAAGTGTGAAAAATCCCCCTTGAGTGGTGGTTTTGAAAAATATGGAACCCCTCGTGTAAAAAAAAAGCGAAAAGAGAAAAGAGAAAAGGAAATGAAAAAGAAGAAAGAAAAGCAAAAGACCGAAAAAGTTGTTAAATAAAGTAGTGGAAATTGCAAAAGAAATGGGGTATCCGGTAGTTCATATGAAGTTGAATAATGGGGTGGATTATGAGCATGTTCAAAATGTTAAAGAAAAGGAGGAAAGTGATGTTCATACCATACTTCATGAAGGTAGAAGCCACTAAGCCTAAATGACCATACCTTTACACTTAGGCCCGTAACAAGCATTGAAAAGACCTTTGTAATCTTGAGTGAGCTGAAACGAATGTTGATTGGAAAATAAGGGTAAACCTATGGGTGAAGTCATGCGTGTATTCATCTTTGTGAGTGTGAGAGTTGCATGTGATTCCGAAACTCTAAATTGTTGAAGAATTTTGTGTGAATATGGAGTAATCTTTGTTGTGAGGGAATTTGAGTACCTTTGTTGAGCTTGAACTTGCATTTGAAGCAAGTACTGTGAACTTGAGCATCTTTGAGTCTTATGCAGCACTTTTTGAGACATCCTTTTTGAACTGCTAATCTTAAGTTTTAGTTGAGGAGAAGCAGAAGTTTAAGTTAGGAGTGTTGATGAGTCCGAGATTAGGACTCATTTGGGGCTTTGTTTTGATAGTTCTAGTGTCCTCAAATGCCTAATTTATGTTATCAACTGATGTTAAAGCCTTTATTTTCATGCATGTGGATTAAACATCCACTTGAAGGACACTAACATGCAAAAAGGAACAAAACAAGCTGAAGAAGTGGAGAAAGGCGAGCCTGGTGATCGCCAAGACCACTAGGCGACTCACCGAATGGCTCTTCAGTTCGCCTAAAGTTCTAGTGTGCAATCCCTGAAGAAGAAACCAAATCGGCGACAGGAAAGGGGTAGTCGGCAAATCGCCGATTAGTTCTATGATGACAAGATGGATCGCCTAATGTTACAGGTCTTGAGGATGCTAAGAACCAATGTATAACAGCGATAGAATAGAGTTAAGGGCGGTTCACCGAACAACTTGACGAACCCGACTTACCTTGTCTAATGGCCTTTTGTGGCTAATTTTTGGCAACTATAAATTGGATTTTGAACTGTTAATTGAGAAGCTTTTTACCATTTAGAATAGTTTTCTTTTGAGTTTTGGGAGTTTCTTTGTAGACTCGAAGGCTCATTGAGACTCAATTCGGACATTTTGAGAGTGGGTTACTAATTTTTTCAATTTGGAACATTTTAAAGGCTTGAATACTCTTACCAAGTTGATGGCTATACTATTTGTTAACATTTTTTACGTTTTTATTATGTTTGGCTAAAACCCCAATTCTTGGGGTGTGATCGTGTGACTATGGGTTGAATTAGTTTATGGGTATTCTTAATTACTAGTTTAAATGCTATATTGAAGTGGGTTTAATCGTTAGCTGACATTTAATTTATGAATTGTAGTTGCAAATGAAGTTCTAATTTTGTGTTCTTAGTTTGCTCGAGAGAGAGAGGTTTTGGAACCAAGCCTTTTGATTAATAGTTTGTGGGTATTGGGTTGATTTGGGTTCAACTCAAGAGAGTGAATCCTAAACCCAATCCTACCCATCTAGCCCAAGAGAGTATATCAATTAATATTCCTATAACTATTTAGAACACGTTTGTACTTCATAACTGAATTTGAACACATACCGCTCCCTGTGGGTTCGACTCCAACTCATTTGTTGGGTTTTATACTATTCAACGATCGTTTGTACCTAGAATTGGATTAGGTATGTTTGAAATGTTAATCACTTCACCCGTCAAAGAGAACGAGAATAACCTCAATTTTACGGACTCTTGTGAGATGGTTTTGAACACAAACAACCAACATTTCTCCATGAAATTCTGAAACTGTTCATGGGGATCCTTATGAGATAAACCCCAAAACCTTTCTTTTAGATTGAGCAATTGTAGAATTTTTCCGGTCACATGAAAACTTCCCTCCCGGCTGTGAAAAGTATCTATATGGCTCCCATGGTTTGAATGATGTTCACAAACATATCATTCAAATCACCCATGTTTTCGTCTTGCCCGTAGTGGCTATCATTATCACTACCGTGGTCACTCATGTTTTAAAAATGTGAGACTAAAAATATACACATATAATCATTATTTGCCTCATATTTAATCTTTTCATTATCACTTTTATCATAAATTTTATGGATTATTCTTATATTGTGTATTGTATTTATAGGATTAAAATGACATAAAGATGAAGAAATTTAAAGACAAAATGAATTAAAAACAAGAAATCATATAAGGAAATCAAGTAGAAAGCTTAATGTTTAAGTTGCGAAGTTAAAAGAAATGAGAAAGTGACGTACCTTACCTTGACACGTGGTAGCTATTGAAGACCCTTCCATATTTATAGGGAATTGGACAATAAATTTGGGCGGTTCCAGAAATCACGAACACACGGAAAGCTAATTCAATTGGGTTTTGGTTTTCTAAAGTATTCTGGACTCAATTATTTTTATTTAGAGTTTCTATATCTATATATAGGTAATAAAAAGTTATTCTTTGAAGATCTAAGAACCAAGAAACAATATACACCATAACTTAGAGCTTATAGCTTAGGAACTTTGGAAGAGCCGTCGTAGAGGCCAAAGAATTTTTGTTTATTCTTTCTTATCATTTATTATTTATTTGTATTCATGATTATTGAAAGATATATTATCTTTTGTTCTTAAATTTTTATGATTAACACAAGCATATTTATTTAAATAAATTTTTATTGTGTTTTGAGATAATGAGTAGCTAAACTTTATAACTAGGGTTGTGGGAACCATGATGAATTATTAAAGTAGGTTTATGTGAAAAGTGATTCTTTAATGATGTTTATGCATGTATTACTGATCTCTTCATTTTGATTGCGTTTTAACGGTGGTCAATGTTTGAAATTGCCTTATTCCTACTTGCCCGACCAAGGAAGTAATGAATGAAAAAGTGATTAAACAACGAAGATTTAGCGTGATAATCTGCTATCTAATAGCCTAACTCAAATAAGTGAGGGTTAATTGGGGGTCAAGGGTAAGGGTTAGTGAAGCATACACCCGTAGGCCAACCAAGTTGCGTGGTGAAATTAATTATTTGGACAACCAATCAGTTAGGAGATACACAACTTACCAACTTTGCATGCTAAAAATTGAACTAGATCACTAGTACAATATTCATGGGGAACACATTCCTAGTTATTTCTAATAATCTAAATACAAATAAATACTTAGTTTCAAGCTATTATTATTCTTTTTATATTTGTTTCAATTTAAATCCCTCTTTTTAATTAACGACTATCGAGTTAAATATTTGCCATTGACAATATTCTTCCATATTCTCTATGGATCGACCCCGACTCATAGTTGGGTGAATATATTGCATACGACCATTTATATTTCTTTTCAAGAAGTATATTTGGACGTTATCAGATGCGAATCAATAAAACACAACACCAAACAACAAATCTACTCCAACTAAATAAATTTACAAGCTAATTTCTCAAATGGAATTTCTAGCCATCATTCCTCAGCAACGACACCATTTTTGATGACGCTCAAAATACTCTTCAAACCAATTAAAAGAGTAAGCGATTGTTTTTAATAAAAATACTTAAATAAGATTCAGTGTCGAATCCGACAGAGAATGATACAAGCCAAGGAATTCTATCAGGAAATTTGAAATTTAAATTCATTAATTTGCAACAATAAAAATAAGTGGGTCGATGATTTCCAAAAATTTAATAAAGAGATTTGCTTATCAAATGTCACACTTAAGCTAAGCTTTCATAAATTCAAATAAGTAACCCATAATCTAGCGGTGCGGGGATTGGATATCGATGTCACATAAGAGTAAATATGTCGGTCTACAATGATTAATATTCATGGATAGGCTGGGTCATCTTCAATGACACTAATCTTCTTTTGATCTCATAGAATCATTTCATAGAATCTACTTTCAGTCTCATCTATGTGCTATACTAAATAACCCAATACCTTACACTATTCTCTCTTTCGATGTAGAAATAGGGCAAAGAAATTAGATTTATAACCTTTGTTTTTAAGCAAGTTACAAAAATCAAATCTAAATGGATAGTATAAGACTAATTACCCACTCCAATCAATCTCTTTTGAGCATCAACTGGAGATCGGAAGTAGGAATTAAGTTTTCAACCTTAACCCATAAGTTAACCCAAATCCATGTATGAACTGCATTAAAATGGAGGATAACACTATTGATGAGTCCACTATTTGGACTCATTCAGGGCTTTATTTTAATAGAATTAGTGTCACTAAATGCATGTTTTGTGCCAATGAATGATGTAGGTCCTTGAATTTCAGGTATTTGGAATTAGGAACGATGGATGGACACTATTGATCAAGAAGGGAACAAAGCAAGCTAAAGGAATGAAGAAATGATGACCTGATGATCGCCGATGTCATTCAGTGAATCGCCAAATCACCAAGATACCACCTAAAGTTACATAGTGCCACAACTAAATGGAGGTGAATTTGGTGAGTAGAAATTCTATTCGGCGTGTCGCCGATCTAGTCGGCGAAGGACAACCAGGTCGCCAAAAGTGCTGAAGAAGATTCAAACAAGTGCTGATGGGTGAGATAGAAGGAGAAAGGGCGAATTATGGAGCCATTCGGCGATCCCGACCTGGATCGCCTAAAGTTACAGTAGCCAAACCAAGAAGAAGTGAAATATGAAGGTGAGATAAAGAACCATCATCGAATCATCGATCTGTCGTCGACACCCGACTTACCTCGTCGAGTGGTCTTAAGCATTGACATATCAGATTTTTTAAAATTAGTTTTGGAGGGAGAAAGAGAGTCATTCAGAAACGGAAGGACAAACCTAATTAGAGAGAAAACATTACCAAAGGTTTTGAAGAGTGATTTTATTAGGATTTTCTTAGGGATTTTTGTAAGAGAGAAGATTTTGAGTTGATTTCCTCATATAATTTGCATTTTGTACTCAATTATGGAAAGGATGATGGATGTTGATTTTTCTACTTTTGTTATGAGTGGCTAAAACCCTTCTCTTGGGGTTTTGATTATGAAGACAATTGCTAAGTTTTGTTAAGTGGGTATTGATGAATTGCAAATATTAAGGTTAATTTGAAGTGGGTCTGAGTTGCTTCTGCATTTTGAAGTTGTTTTGCATATTAAGTGTAATAAATTTCGTGTTATGAGCTTGCTCGAGATAGAGGCACCAAACCAAGGTAGCAATCTTAGTATCCTTAGTAATGGGTTACCCAGATTTCAGCCCGAGAGAGTGAATTATGAAATCTATACTTTGTATCCAGCTCGAGAGAGTGGATTTGATGAGGACAAAGGGTTGGGCATCTTCCGATTAGTGTTGAAGTACGAGAGAATTCATCATAGAAAAGGTAATTGTTCGAGAGAAAGTTATCTTATATATGGCCCGAGCAATCCACAACAAATTACCCTATTGTTAGTATCAATATGTACCCTCTAAAGTAAAATTCAACAATTGGCTGGTCAATTCCCCAAGTTCTACTTTAATATTTGTTTATTTCGTGTTGATTTGTGAAATTGGAGTGAAATTTTACTTTTGAAACTATAACCATAAAGACGTAACAAGTGTTTCATTGAAGAGATTGTTGTCATAGCTTCATATTCGAATTTGAAGGAGAAACTACTCCATTGGGACTCAACCCCAACTCACTTAGTTGGGTTATATTACTATTGAACGATCGTTGATGCTTAGTATTGGATGAACTATCATTGATAGCATTTATCAAAATGGCGCCACTACCAGGGTGTAGCATTACTTAGAATTCTTTGATTAAAGATTTGACACTCTCAAATTTGTTGGCTGTAGTTGAATTAAGTTTTGGCTGTTTTGTGTAGGTTTTGGTTGGACTACGTAGAAGTGAACATGAGTGAGGAAGAGATGAATGATAGTCAAGCAGGTCATCAAGATGGTATAGGTGACATCAATAGTGTCTACAACCCAGCTCAATCGGGTGGAATGTGTGCAATCATTATCCCACAAACTTATGTGAATGCGATGTTTGAAGTCACTAGCATAACTCTTCATCTACTCCAAATAAGGGGACTATATTGAGGGCTAGATCACGAAGACCCGCATGAGCATGTGAGAAACTTTACAGAGGTTTGCTGCCCTTTTTCATTCAAAAATGTTTCACAAGAGTCAATTCGGCTGCGGTTATTTCCATTGTCCTTAACGAGAGAAGATAATAAGTGGTTAGCTGAGTTACCAAACAATTCCATCACATCATGGGAGGAGCCGGTTATAGCATTTAACACAAGGTTCTTTCCTCCATCAAGGATGATGAAGCTTAGAGACGAAGTTCAAAGTTTCAAGCGACGGGAGGGGGAACCCATCCATGAAATGTGGGTGAGATTCAAGAAGCTCCTACTTAAATGCCCAACTCATGGGCTACCAAACGATTTGTTACTTCAATATTTTTACCGGAGTCTTGATTTGGTTAATAAAAGAGTGGTTGATCAATTGGTACGCGGAGGAATAATGTTACAATCATTGAGGTAGCTTTGTTTCTTCTTGATGACATGACTAGGTTATACCAAGCGTGGTACATCAAAGATAATCAAGTCTCTCCATTTTGTTTTAGATTAATGCAAGAGCAACTTGATAAAGAGAGAGAGGGATGAAAACATCAAGAAGATGTTGACCCAAATGGAATTTCTACAAGAGCACATAAAGGGAACTTGTGGAGTTTTTAGAGTTGAGGAGGGTTCTTCTTCCGGTTACTCAAGAACGGGGGAGAATCAAGGTTGGAACTCCAAAAGATATGAGGAGGGTTTCCATCCACGCTACCTACAACGAGACAGAAATCAAGGTTGGAACTATCCTAAGGGAGAAGAACAAAGGAGATACTATCAAGATTGGGCTAAGCAAAATGATTATTGGAGAAAGGAAGATGATCATGAGGAGAACCATGCTCACTCGAGTGAAAGCCCAAAATCAAAAGGGGGTGCAAGCAGTACCCGGGTGAATGACTTGTTGTCACGCATACTTGAAAAAGTTGAGAGGAGATATTACCCTATGTTGAAGGTTCAAGGGAGGGAGAATAAGCAAGCTCAAGTAAGTGGGTTTAACTCCGATGCTCCTAAGAAGAATCATTTTTATGCTCTCCAATCCTGAGGTGATCAAGAGAGCTCCTTGGAATTTGTTACCAGTATGTTGCAAGTATTTTCAATTAATGTTTATGCATTGTTAGACCCGGGTGCCACTTTATCTTTTGTTACTCCTTTAGTGGTTATGAAATTTGATGTGCTCCCCGAAACCCTAAAAGACCCTTTTTCTGTGTCTACCCCGGTAGGTGATTCAGTGATAGCTAAAAGAGTGCATAGGGGTTGTCCCATTTCATTGTCCAATAGAGTCACATTGGTTGATTTAATAGAACTTGATATGTTGGACTTTGATGTCAGATTGGGGATGGATTGGCTTCATGCTTGTTTTGCTTCCATATATTGTAGAACCCGAGTTGTGAAGTTTCAATTTCCTAATGAACCCATTGTAGAATGGAAGGGAGGAAACTTGACTCCTAGAGGTCGAATTATCTCATGTCTAAAGGCTTGTAAAATTATTTCTAAGGGTTCTATCTATCATGTTGTGAGAGGTAAGGACCTTGAGTCCGAGACTCCTCCATTAGAGTCGGTCCCCGTAGTAAGGGAGTTTTCGGAAGTCTTTCCTAATGACTTGCCCGGAATCCCTCCCTAACGGGAAATTGACTTCGGCATAGATCTCTTGCCGAAAACACAACCGATATCAATTCCTCCTTATCGATGGCCCCGGCCGAATAGAAGGAACTGAAGGCACAACTTAAAGATTTGCTAGATAAGGGTTTTATTCAACCAAGCATATCACCATGCGGTGCACCGGTTTTGTTTGTGAAGAAGAAATATAGGTCGCTCAGGATGTGTATTGATTACTGACAATTGAACAAGGTCACTATAAAGAATAAGTACCCGCTCCCTAGGATTGATGATTTATTTGACCAACTCCAAAGGGTGAGCTACTTTTCGAAGATCGACTTAAGGTCGGGTTATCACCAACTTAGGAAGAGAGGTGTTGATGTTCCTAAAATGGCATCCCAAACAAAATATGGTCATTTTGAGTTCCTAGTAATGTCTTTTAGTCTCACAAATGCCCTGGTAGCATTCATGGACCTTATGAATAGGGTATTTAGACAATATCTTGACTCAGTTGTGATTGTCTTCATTGATGACATTTTGATATATTCTAAGAGTGAGAATGACCACCTGGAACATTTGAGGATAGTGTTGCAAGTTCTCAAGGACCAACAGTTGTATGCTAAGTTTAGAAAATGTGAATTTTGGTTGAGATCTGTTGAGTTTCTCAGACTTATAGTGTCAAGTGAGGGAATTGAAGTAGATCCAAAGAAAACGGATGAGATTAAGAAATGGCCTAGACCCTTGAGCCCTGCCGACATTAGAAGCTTTATGGGATTAGCCGGTTACTATAGAAAGTTTGTTGAGCGTTTCTCCTCAATTGCTTCCCCATTAACTGTTTTGACCCAAATTGTGATGCTTCAAGGGTAGGGTTGCAACATGGTAAAGTAATCGCTTATGCTTCTAGATAATTGAAGATTCATGAAAAGAACTATCCAACCCACGATATCGAACTAGCGGCGGTAGTCTTTGCTTTGAAAATTTGGAGACACTATTTCTATGGGGTACACGTAGATGTGTTTACCGACCACAAAAGTCATCAATATGTTTTTAGCCAAAAAGAGTTGAATCTCCGACAGAGAATGTGGTTGGAACTTTTGAAGGACTATGATATGTGTGTCCTATACCACCCCAGAAAGGCTAATGTGGTTGCGGATGCGTTAAGTAGAGTGTCCATAGGTAGTGTTGCTGACATAGAGGATGAGAAGAGGGAGTTAGTTTGGGAGGTTCATAGGTTGGCCCGATTAGGTGTCCAACTAAGGGATTCCTCCAAGGGTGGGTTTATGGTTCATTATCGTTCCGAGTCATCACTTGTGGTTGAGGTTAAGTCCAAGCAACACCTAGATACTACGTTGATGGAATTAAAAGAGTCGGTTCTTGATAAGTTCGTGGAGGCTTTCTCCCAAAAGGGAGATGGGATGCTTAGGTACCAAGGAAGATTGTGTGTTCCAGATGTGGATGACATAAGGGAGAGAATTTTGGAAGAGTCTCATGGTTCTCGATATTCTATCCATCTGGGACCCACCAAAATGTATCGTGACATACGAGAAATCTATTGGTGGAACAGAATGTAAGGGGATATAGCATGCTTTATGGCCAAATGCCCAAATTACCAACAAGTCAAAGCCGAGAATCAAAGACCGGGAGGTCAATCTCAAGCTATTAGTATTCCCACTTGGAAGTGGGAGGATGTCAATATGGACTTTGTGATAGGTTTGCCTCTACTCGAAGGCAACATGATTCTATTTGGGTCATTGTTGATAGGATGACTAATTCAGCCCATTTTCTTCCCGTCAAGGTTTTGTATTCGGCGGAAGACTATGCTAAGTTGTACCTTAGGGAAGTGGTGAGGTTACATGGAGTTCCTTTGTCTATCATTTCAGATAGAGGTACTCAATTTACTTTGCACTTTTGGAAGGCATTCCAAAATGGGCTAGGTACTAAAGTAAAGCTTAGTACCACATTTCACCCTCAAACGGATGGTCAAGCGGAAAGGGACATTCAAACCTTGGAAGACATGTTGAGAGCATGTGTGATTAATTTCAAAGGTAATTGGGATGATCACCTTCCCTTGATCAAATTTGCCTACAACAATATTTATCATTCAAGTATTGCCATGGCTCTATTTGAAGCACTTTATGGTAACAGTGTAGATCTCCGGTTGGTTGGTTTGAAGTAGGTGAATTTGCTCTTCTTGGTCCCGAGGTGGTTTATGAGGCTATTGAAAAGGTTTGACTTGTAAAAGATAGGTTGAAAACGGCTCAAAGTCGGCAAAAGTCTTATGCCAACAATAGAAAGAGGGATCTTGAATTTGACATTGGTGATTTGGTCTACTTGAAGATCTCACCCATGAAAGGGGTAATGAGGTTTGGTAAAAAGGGGAAGCTTAGTCCCCGGTTTATGGGCCCTTATGAGATTTTGAAGAGAGTTGGAAATGTTGCTTATGAATTGAACTTGCCTAATGAGTTGGCTCTGGTTGACCCGGTATTTCATGTCTCTGTGCTCAAAAAGTGTATAGGCGATCCGATATCCATACTTCGTTTAGAGGGTTTGGGTATTGATGAGAACCTTTCTTATGAAGAGATTCTGGTTGAGATCCTAGACCGGCAAATGAAGAGGTTGAGGAATAAAGAAGTAACTTTCGTTAAGGTTCTATGGGGGAATAATCTAGTGGAGAGTGCTACATGGGAGGCCGAGGCTGATATGAAGTCCCGTTATCCTCATCTCTTTCTTGCTACTCCTATTCAAACTTGAGATAAGTAGTTTCTCTTGAGTTTGTAATGAATTAGGAGTTATGTTTGTGGTATGATCTATTGCCATGCTTTCTTCTTATATGGTGTAGGTCCATGTGAGAAAGCATGAAGTACTTAATTGAGTCTCTCATGAATTATATGTCCCTCTTGTTGAATTGCTTTAGTATGATGATTGAATAATTTGACTTATGAGGTAATTGATGAGCATCTTTAATTGTGTGTAATGAAAAGATATGTTAAATCTCATGTTGTAGTGCATTTGATTATGATGTTGACATATGTGACCTCATGAGATAAGTGGATGAACATGTTTGGTTATGTGGTGATGAAGTAGTGTGAAGGCTTAATATTGCTATGATGAGCTGGTTTGTGTTGGAGAAGGTAGTTCCTCTTATGATTATATGAAACAGTAATTTTGGTGCATAATGAAATGTTTGGGTTATAGTTTCTTTGCTTGTGTTGCATTGAGCTTATGATGTAGAGAAGATGTTTTCTCCTATGAAATGGGTATGTGATTGATATGTGTTGTTGTTTGGCTGCTAGTCTTGAGTCTTTGTTCCCCTAGGAGTGATTAAAGTGTCATTCGAGGACGAATGTTCCTAAGGGGGGACATTGTAACACTCCGGAAATCTAACGACCTAAGCTAGATCCTAAATGATGACTAATAACTTAATGAGAGTAGAAATGATGTTTCGAAGACTTCATCTAATGTAAGTAATTTGGTAAGAAAGTGTTAGTGCTTAAATGTCAAGAAGCGACCACATCGTCCGGAAACTAGTGCATTGAACTAGTGAGGTGCTAGGTCTTGTGACTTGACTTTAGAGTGTCGTAGGTGGACTAAAGTTTGAATAAAAGGGTTTACAATGTAAGATTTCATGTTTTGGGTCCAAACGTCCGGGTACGACTCCATATGGATCACCCAAGGGGTCCTTGAGGAGGACCCAAACTTGGAACCAAAAAAAGAAAGAAGAAGCTGTCCAAAAATAGGTTGGACTCACGAGGGGAAAACCACGAGGCGTAGGTTGATTCACTCCCCGTGGAAGGGAGTCGTGAGTCCACACTTAGAATCCTCCAAGTGGCCTCCAAATCAAACCCCTCAGTCCCTTACCACGAGCATGCAGTACAGTTCGTAGACCGACTCATGCTCCGTGGAAGGGTCTCGTGAGTTGAGACTTAGTCTCCTCACCAAGACCCTTGTTTGCACCCTCAGTACCAAACCATGAGTGGAGAGCATGGCCCGTGGTTCAATCCACTCCCCGTGGGTGGGGACTCGTGGATGTCACTCGAGCTCACTGCCTCTACACGATTTAAGTGGGAGTAGTTTAGTAATTTACTAATTAATTGCTTAAGGGTTAAAAACGGTTATAAATAGTTATATTAGGTACTTTAGGGTATTATTAAGTAATAACAAGTCTTCCACCATATAATTCCAAATCACAAAAATCAAAACCCACTTCTCTCTAAGGACTCTAGAAGAGGTAGATTAAATTGGAGCTAGGGTTTCAAGGTTTCTTCCCAAATTGCTTGGAGTTTCTCCATTGATTCTCAAGGAATCAACTAAGGTATGGTTGTTTTTCACTCTTGGGATGTTTTCCCCAAGGGGCCCTCTCAAAAATATGATTTCAAGGTTCCCCAAAATTCTAGGTTTTCTCTCAATTTCGTGGGTCACTTTCCAAATGTGTTTTCTTTGATTTATAATGATTAATTATGGTTCGGTTTGTAGATGAATTAATGTAGTGTTGTTGTTTTTTTTTTAACAAATCCCCACAAGACCCATGAATTACCCTTCTTTCTCACTTTAAACCCTAGTATGACTTTAATGATAAATGAAGTATGAGAATCTAATATGTAATTGTGGAATTCCTTATGATATTATGATGTTGCTCTATATGACGAATGATTACCAATAAATTAGGGTTGAATCTTGATGTGATCCTTGACGGTTATGAATGAAGATTGTGAAATTGATGACTGTTCATATATTGAATTGTTGATCCACTTACGGTGGAGGTGCTACTTGATTATGAATTGTAGTGAGTGTGTTGTGTTTCCTCTTCCCTACAACCCCAAATGTTGACAAGTATGCTATGATACGAACATGAATGTTAAGCTATGATTATGGTAGTGTTAGAATGATGAATATAAGGTAAACCTCATGAACACTATATGACTATGTTATGAATGAACATTATTATATGTTGATGGTTCTACGATGAAGGGTTATTCTTATCTTAGAACTTGTGAGCTATATGATGAATGATGGGTTGAATCCCTAATGTACTCCTTATTGAATTAATGTGTAAGTAAAGGCCTAATATTACTTTAAAAGGGAATTATGCTTAGCACTGAGTGAACATGAATATGAGATGGAAGCTTTTACGTTTAGCAAGTCCGACTTCTCATATGGGTTCCTTTTACGTTTAGCAAATCCGGGTTCCCAATATATATGTTGTCTCATGAGATGGAAACCTTTTATGTTTAGCAAGTCCGAGTTTCTAGTAGCAATCTCCTTGTTCCATAACTATGTTTGTCCACATAGGTATTAGCTAGTGGATCACCTAGATGCTATTATGTTAAGTTCTACCTTGGTAAGTGGAACACTCTCTTGTCGGTGTTGGAGTAGAACACCAGATTCCATGAAGCTCACATGGTCTATGTCGGTTATTCCTAAATCCCTATGTTTTAAGAAGATGATCTAATGTATGAATAAGACTTATGTAAATTACTTAAGAATTCTAAGTAGGACTACTTGAGGGATACTCCTTATTATAGGTGAGGGTATGGGACTGTACCTATGCATTGCACAAGTGGGTTCTTTGAGGAGTTCTTGTGTGAGTCCTTCATATATGGTAAGGTATGAATTATGTTAAGGTTGTTTTCACCTATTATGATGTTTATTATTTATGTGACTATACTTCTATCTTGTTGATAACTTTACTTAGTATATATGGGGGTATGGGACTTCATATGTACATTGCACAAGTGAACTTGAAAGGGGGTCATGGTTCGTGTCTTATGATGGTATGATATAAGTGGAATTCTAATATGTAAGGTATGGGTTATGGCTTTTTGTTATGATCATGAATGTCTTTTACCTTGTAATGTGGATTGGCTAAATGTTCCTTGAATATGCATTATGGCTTCTAACTTGAAATAGCATGTTTTCAACTAAAGGTCCCTTTTTGCATGATTTAAATGGTTTTAATTGCCTGGCATCCATACTTAGTACAATTGATTGTGCTAACCCATATTTCTTCCTTTTTCTACCATGTGTGGGTTCCAGGAAGTGATTGTGCTACTAAGAGACTCAAGCTTGGATTTAGACTACTCCAAGACTTTGGTATGTCCTCAAGTTTCAAAGACACACACACTATGACATTTATTTTCCTTATATTGTAATAGACTATTAGACTTCCTATGTACTTGTAATTTTGAGACAATTCTATTGTAAAGGTCTATGGTCCCTATTCAAGATTCTTATGTGTACTTAGATGGTTTCATTGAAATGATGATGTCTAGACATTCTACTTTCTATTTTCTATTATGAGACACTTTGATATTGATGTTGAAAAGTTTTTTTTAATTCCGCATTATTCAATGTCTATATGCAATGAGGAATATACTAAGGTCATGTATAAGACCCCTTCGGGGTCAAGTACGCCGTGTTACTCCTAGGGGGTGCTCTCGTGGTGTGACACAAGGGGTCCTTGTGGTGGAACCCAAAAACAGTCCCCAATCTGCAATTTTTTGGTGACCTACATTTGGAAACCTACGGCCAGTAGGTGGACGCACACCCCGTAGGTGGGAGTCATGGGTCAAAGCCTGTTAAGTCGTGCCAAATGAAGCCTCAGACTCAACCTACGACTTGCCAGCACGGGTAGTAGACCCATCCACGGTCCGCGGATGGGTGGGCGTAGGTGCAAGCTGTTTTTGGTCTTTTAGTTTTAAGTCAAGTGTTTAGGGGTTAAGTTAGTAATTAGTTAGGGCTTAGGGATGTCGATTAGTTAGTTAATTATAAACCTATAAATACCTAATATGAACCTAAACTAATTCATTTTACTCATTCATCTAATTACCCCCAAATCACTTTCAAAATATTCTATCTCTAGAAGTGAAGAAGAAAAAGAAAAAGAGAAGAGAAGAAGGCAGTGTTTCTCCATTGATTCAATATTTGTTTAGGGCTTTGAAAAGAGGTATGTTAAGATTATTCATCTATGGTTTCTTCCACCCATAGAGCCCCTATAGTTTCCCCCAATTGTGAAGTCAAAAACCCAATTCTAGCTAGGGTTGTGTTTGCTTTGTGGGTAGGGTTTGGGTGTGATTCCAATCTAGTGGATAACACCCAATNAAAATAGGTATGTTAAGATTATTCATCTATGGTTTCTTCCACCCATAGAGCCCCCATAGTTTCCCCCAATTGTGAAGTCAAAAACCCAATTCTAGCTAGGGTTGTGTTTGCTTTGTGGGTAGGGTTTGGGTGTGATTCCAATCTAGTGGATAACACCCAATTATGATTGATTTAGCTTTTTTTTAATGATATTACGATTGTTTCATGTGATTCAATGGTAAAATGTAATCTAAATTGATGAATGTTATCTTTGTGGGTTTATGCCATTAGAGGAAAAGTTGAAGTTGCATATGTGATCTTCCTAAATCAATGTCATATGTAGTAATTGATCAAATTTAGGATCATATAATCATGAATGGAACTAGACCCTAATATATATGATTGATCTTGACTTTTAAAGTTAGAATTGAACCTTTATGATCAATTGAGACTAGAATCACCTAGTAATGAAAAAAAGAAATCAAGCTACGTTTAAATCTAGGTATAAAGAAGAGATTAAGAAAGAAACCTTAAGAGTAAGGTTGTAATCATAATATCTAGGGCTTTAGGGTGAAGCTAATGTGATTAACTATTGATGCTAAGGATTTGAGAGTAGAGTCTAAAAGAGAATAGAAGTCTAGTTGGTTGGATTGTGGTGAAAGGCCTATACTCACCTGACCTACCTTATGAATGCTTGATAGATGAAATTGATAGAATCACTTGGACATGGATTGATTGTCAAGGACATCCTTCCATGAGAGATGAGTTTTAAGCAAGGCTTAACAAGTAAATCTTGGGGTGTATGCTTGGCCCCAAGTGGATATTGAACATGAGAAGGAGTCTCACACAAGAGAGGGTCCGGGGTCCAAATAGAAAGGAAAACCACACCTAGTTGATGTAAGGACTATCCAAGTTAAAGGGGGAACTCTTACGTAGTAGAGTGTGGGTTTTCCCAAAGTTAGGTCTCATGAGATGGGAGCCTTCCCATGAGTTGAGTTAAGGTTCCTAGTAGCAACTCTATATCCACTGAACTAAGACATGCTTAAAGAAGCATCTCATAGTTTTCTAAAGCATATTTGAACTAAGGCTTATGTAATGAAGTACCTCATAGTATTCAAGAGTATAAGTGGACTTAGACATGCTTAAGGTAGTATCTCATAGGGTCCATGTGAAGAAGGAACTAAGGCATACTTAAGAGAGTATCTCATAGTGTGCAAAGTATACAGGGGTTAGACATGTTGTAACGACCCGAGAGCACCCCCTAGTCGTTACCGGCGTATTCGACCTCGAAGAGGTCTTATACAAGCCCTTAGCATTAATCATAACATGTATCATAGAATAAAATCACGGAAAATTTAAAACTTTTACTTTGAAAGTTCAACTTCACTTTATATATGAAAAATAGAATCTAACTTCGTCACAATGCACCATCTAGACATAGAAGTATTGAAAATGGGACTTAGCCCTTACATCAATAAGAAGTCTTGAAAATAGGAAGTACAACAATGTCTTTCAACATAAGCAAAGAACTAAACATAGAAGCTAGATCATAGGGTCTTGTCCTCGGACTTGAGGACTCACCAACTTGGGGAAGCAACTCCAAGTGTCTTAAGAAGTAAGCTTGAATCCTCAACGGCCCTAACCTAAATGTTTGGGAAAAGGGAGAAAATATGGGTTAGTACAACAGTACTAAGTATGGCTACTATGCATAGAAACCATTGAAACATTCATAAAAGGACATTGTATTCAAAACATGCTTTTTGCCAAGTAAATCCAATATGCACACAAATTAAGTATCATAGTCCAAACCAACATAATATCATCCTAACATGTAGACAACCCAAGCAATACTAGTGCAATGCAAAGAATCGAACCCCATAACCCTATTCAAAGCCAAGTATCACATTAAGCAACCTACATCATGCATACATTCATAAGATCATATTTCATCATAACTTACCATATTCATAATGATCATACATAACATAGCTTCAACATACATAAGTCATAATCATCATAATCATAAGAGAACACTACTACAACCATCTCTTAGGATCCCACAAGTGCAATGTACAAGAGAAGTCTCATACCCTCCCTTACACTATGTAGAAACCCTTAAGAAAGCCCTAGTAAGAGTTCACACCTTTCATACCTTCATTTACTTTTACATTAGGGAAATATTGCAATAACCGACATAGACCATGAGAGCTACATGTAATCCGGTGTTCTACTCCCACAACGAAAAGAGAGGGTTAACACTTGCCTAAGGTGTAACCATTCGTACATAGCTATCTAGGTGGATCTACTAAGCTAGAGTCCTCTGTGGGCACATAGTTAAGGGTCAAAGAGATTGCTTCTAGAAACCCTAACTTACTAAATGTGGGGGTTTCCATCTCATGAGACAACAAATACCGTAGATAATCCGGACTTGCTAAACATGAGGAAACCCATGTGGGGAGCCGGACTTACTAAACGTGAGACCCCCATCTCATTTACATGCCCTTTCTGTGCTAAGCATCTAATTACCTTTAGTAACCATCTTTAGTCATCACATAAGTTCACATTAGCATTTACTAGACTCTTATGTAGACATCTTACCATAATAGCTCATATGTGCTCATAAGTGAGTAACAGTCCTTTCACTTTAGAGACACTTAGCAAGTGAGTAAACCTTTCACTTTACATTACACTACAATCATGAGAACTACCTTTCAATCTTATAGAAATCATCCCATAATATACATACATACTTCTTAGCTAATTCAAGTGTAGAGGGTTAAGTATGAGGAAACTAGGTCATCAACACCACAACAACACATTAGGTATAGCATCATTACAATCTAAGTAATTCACCTTTCATACTTCAGTTCAAAGAAGAACCAACCTTCATACCTTCTAGCCCTTCGGGCAACATCCATACTTCAATTACCAAGCAATTCATAACCAATACATAATACAAGGTAATTCATGAAGTAATAACATAATCAATCATTAATATAAGCAATTGACATATTCCCTTCATAGCCTTCAAGGCTTCATTCAAAGAGTCAACCCTAATTTCATAGAAATTATACATAACCTAGGGTAGAATCATCATACAAACATGAATTACATAACATCACATTCAATTCATAGTCTTCAATCAACATCCAACACAAACTAGGGTTAGAATTAGGAAAAGAAGGAGAAACATGGGTCTCATGAGGAATTCTTCAAGAAACCACCAATATAACATAAATTCATCCATAATTGTTCATATAACATCAATCAAAGTCAGTTTATAACATCAATTTCACTTTGGAAAGAAGACCCACGTTTTTGGATTGTAACCTAGAATTTGGAGATTTTGAATTTCATCTTGAAGGGGCCTCTTGGGGAAAGGAATCCCAAGAGTGATAAGCAACCATACCTTATTGATCAATTAACCACGAAAATCCGAGTTGAAACCTTGGAGAGTTGCTCTTCTTCTTGAAGCTCCAATCTTCTTCAATGGGGATCTTGAGAAGAGAGAGAGAGTAGAGAGAAGGACGAACTTTAGGTTTAGATCTTTGGGGTTTTGTGTTTGACTGTTGAAAATGAGGTAAATTGACTTGAAAATCATTATATACACGTCCCTTAAAGTACCCAAGATACCCCTCACTTAAGTGGACTCTTTAATGAAGTAAAATTAGATTTCTGAATTTCTGCATTTTCATCGCGGAACAAGTCCGCGACGCGGAGCTGTTCCCTGAAGATATTTGGAATTGAATTTCGAGACAGTAGAGTCTGCGACACGACCGCGTCGTGAACAAACTTTTTGCTCCTTGGGGGAGCAAGTCCGCAACGCACCCTTGTTCCCTCCAATAGCAATTTGCAAGCTGCCTTGGCAACTTGCTTGTCCAAGGTTGGGATCCCCCTTGGGTCCCCTTAGGGTGGTCCCAGGGCATCTTATTCGAATGTTTTGACCCTATAAACATATATTTACCTATTTTAACTCTTTTTACAAGATTATACCATCATACGACACTCCCAAACCTTCCCAAAACCTAAGGACATACTAGAACACATTCTTCTCTAGTTTTCGGACGTCGTGGTCGTTTCTGGACGTTTAGAATTTTACTCTTCCAACCCAAGTCAATTACATTAGTTTAGGTTTATAAACATCATTTTGACTTTTTTTAATTCATTATTCATAAGATGAGGCTCTAACTTAAGTCATAGAATTTCCGGGGTGTTACAAAATCGCCCCCCTTAGGAACATTCGTCCCCGAATGTCACTTTGACTTCTTTCTAGGGAGACAATGACTCAAACTAGCAGCACAACAACCAGTCACATCAACAACATCAAATCATCATATCATACAGGAATTTAATCCACAACATCACTATGCTCAAAACTCTTTACTTCACATATGTATAGGAGGAACTACATTCTCCATATTCAATGAGCATAAACATATATGTTAAGCAATCAACAAGTCATTTCTTTAGCAAGACAACATCAATCATGCTCATTACAACTCTCATGAAGACAACATCACACAACATCTATGGGTGCAATTTCAATCATGAGAAACAAAATTCATGAAAACTCAAAATACAACTTTAAGCATGAATTTTCACAAAGAATATGCACATACAAGGAAATCATGTCATAATCATCAACACACATGATTTTCAATTTATACCTAATTAAGAGAGACTACTTACCTCAACTTTAGCTAGGAGTAGGAGGAAAAAGATGAGGGTAGCGGGACTTCATGTCGGCCTCGGCCTCCCATGTTGCACCCTCAACTAGGTGGTTTCTCCATAGGACTTTAACAGAGGAAACCTCTTTATTCCTCAACTTCTTAACTTGATGATCTAGGATTTCGACCGGAACCTCTTCATAAGAAAGGTTCTCATTCACCCCTAAACCTTCTAGAAGGAGAATGGACATCAGGTCACCTATACACTTCTTTAACATAAAAATATGGAACAACGGGTGAACCGGGGCCAATTCGATGGGCAATTTCAACTCATAAGCGACCTTTCCGACACGCTTCAAGATCTCATAAGGCCCAACATATCGGGGGCTAAGTTTCCCCTTCTTACCAAACCTCATCACCCCTTTCATGGGTGAGATCTTCAAGTAGACCCAATCACCTACTTCAAATTCAAGATCTCTCTTTCTACTATCGGCATAAGACTTTTCCCGACTATGAACCATTTTCAACCTATCCCTTATAAGTCAAACTTTTTCCGTAGCCTCATAGACTACCTCGGGACCAAGAAGAGAAAATTCACCTACTTCAAACCACCCAACCGGAGATCGACATCTTCTACCATAAAGTGCTTCAAAGGGTGCCATAGCAATACTTGAGTGGTAGCTATTGTTGTAGGAAAATTCTATTAGAGGTAGGTGGTCATCCCAATTACCTTTAAAGTCTATGACACACGCTCTCAACATGTCTTCTAGGGTTTGGATGGTGCATTCCGCTTGACCATCCGTTTGAGGGTGAAATGCGGTACTAAGTTTCACTTTAGTACCAAGCCCACTTTGGAAAGACCTACAAAAATGGGAAGTAAATTAGGCACCTCTGTCCGAAATAATCGACAACGGGGCCCCATGCAATTTCACAATCTCCTTAATGTACAACTTAGCATAATCTTCCGTGAAATAAGAAACCTTGACGGGAAGGAAATGGGCTGATTTAGTCAATCTATCCACAATGACCCTAATGGAATCATATTGCCTACGGGTTCGAGGCAAACCTACTACGAAGTCCATATTGATCTCTTTCCACTTCCAAGTGGGGGTATCAATATCTTGAGTTAGACCTCCCAGTCCTTGGTGCTCGGCTTTGACTTGTTGGCAATTTGAGCACCTAGCCACAAAATTTGTTATGTCTCTTTTCATTCCGTTCCACCAATAAATCTCACGTAAGTCGCGATACATTTTGGTAGCTCCCGAATGGATGGAGTATCAGGACCCATGGACCTCCTCTAAGATTGTTTCTCTTAGGCCATCCACATCTGGCACACATTATCTTCCTTGGTGCCTAAGCACCCCATCTTCTCCTTGAGAGAAAGTTTCTATTGCTTTGTTGAGAACTGACGCTTTTAGTTCCATCAAAATAGGGTCAAGATGTTGCTTATACTTCACGTCAACAACAACTGATGACTCAGAATTATGACGGACCATGACACCTCCTTTTGGGGAATCTTCAAGTTGGACACCCAATCAGGCTAGCCTATGTACATCACAGGCTAACTCCCTTTTCTCTTATTCCACATATGACACACTACCCAAAGATATACGACTCAAAGCATCTGCAACCACATTTGCTTTTTTGGGGTGGTAAAGGACACTCATATCATAATCTTTTAAGAGTTCCAACCACCTTCTTTGTCAGAGATTCAATTCTTTTTGTCTAAAAACATATTGAAGACTCTTGTGGTCGGTAAACACATCCACATGTACCCCATAGAGATAGTGTCTCCAAATCTTTAAAGCAAAGACTACGGCCGCTAGCTCAAGGACATGAGTTGGATAATTCTTCTTATGCACCTTGAGTTGTCTCGAGGCATAAGCTATAACCTTACCATGCTTCATGAGGACATAACCCGAACCCACTCGAAAAGCGTCACAATATACTACAAACCTTTAGGGGCACTCCGGTAAGGTCAAAACCGGAGCGGAGGTGAGCTTATCTTTCAACAATTGGAAGCTCTTTTCACAAGATTCCGACCATTAGAACTTGGACTTCTTTTGAGTTAAGGCCGTTAATGGAGATGCAATAGATGAAAATCCCTCAACAAACCTCCGGTAGTAACCGGCCAAACCCAAAAAGCTTCAGATGTCGGAAGGATTCAAAGGTCTAGGCCAACTTTTGACCGCATCGGTTTTATTTGGATCAACTTCTATACCCTCACTAGAAACAATGTGACCAAGGAAAGCAACCGATCTTAGCCAAAACTCACACTTGCTAAACTTAGCATAGAGTTGGTGATCTTTGAGGGCTTGCAATACTATCCTCAAATGATTCATGTGATCATCCTCACCTTTAGAGTATATCAAGATATCATCAATAAAGACAATAACAAATGAGTCTAGAAAATTTCTAAACACACGATTCATAAGATCCATGAAAGCCGCCGGGGCATTTGTAAGACCAAAGGACATCACTAAGAACTCAAATGACCATATCTTGTTCGGAAAGCTGTTTTTGGAACATCAACACCTCTCACCCTAAGTTGGTGATAACCCGACCTCAAATCAATTTTTAAAAAGTAACTCGCTCCTTGAAGTTGATCAAATAAGTCATCAATCCTAGGGAGTGGATACTTGTTCTTAATGGTCACCTTATTTAACTGTCGGTAATCAATACACATACGAAGAGATCTATCCTTCTTCTTCGCAAATAACACTGATGCACCCTAAGGGGATATACTAGGTTGGATGAAACCCTTATCCAACAAATCTTTGAGTTGCACTTTTAATTCCTTCAACTCAGCTGGGGAAATCCAGTAAGGAGGGATTGAAATGGGTTGTGTATCTGGCAATAAATCTATGCCGAAATCTATTTCCCATTCGGGAGGAATCCTGGGTAAGTCATCGGGAAAGACTTTCGGAAAATCCTTCACTATGGGGACCAACTCTAAAGGAGGAATCTTGGACTCAAGATCCCCCGCAACCCCCAAAAAAAATCAAAATGCATACTCTTCTAATTAAGCTCAGACCCAATACACCCATGCCCCCGGGATACTCAGACTTCTCCTAGTTTGGCCAAATTTTGCTATTTGATGACTTTTGCCCTTAAGAATGACGTCAACCGCTCCATCATTGGGAAAAATACGTTATTTGGCACAAATACGTGCTACTTAGACTTCACCCAACTAGACCCAACAATATACAATCACAACCCCACAAATTTTATCCAATTTTAAGGCACAAAATCATGGGAATTCAACAATATAAACAATACAGGCTAGATTTTCAAATTAACACAGGCACACACATATACAATTAAGATCAAAGAGGACCAGCACACAACATAAAATAAAATTACTAACAGTTGAGTACAAAATAAGTAAAAATAAACTCGAGGTTCGGAAAACCAACTTTAGATGCCGATTAAATAAGATCGAAATGCTAGGCGGCAATGTAATCCACTCCGAATACAAATCTGACGACTAAAACACTCTAAAATGCAACAAGTATAGAAAACTAAAGTGCAGGTGTGAGTTTGGGAAGTTCAAAAGTGAGGAAAAGTGAAAGAGTTGGAAGTTTAAACCTTTGGCCTTTAAAAATCATTCAGTTCTCGCCCATTCGCTGACATTAGTTTTGCTCGCCAACCCGCTTGGCGACATACCGAGTGGGCACTTACCTCGCTAAGTTTTACAGGACCTCCAGTTAATGTAGGGGTCCAAACAACGAACTAGATCGCAATCACCAACCTGGTCGAGAATTCGCCAAGTTGCTCCTGAGCTCGCCGAGTTTTATAGACTCCACTTTGAAAATTTCTTGAGTTCAACGACGGTCTAGGTCGGGCTCGCTGACCTCTTTTGCGATGCGCCGACTAGATTTTTAGATCGCCAATCTCTACATTTCTAAAACTTTCCACACTTTGACCTGAAAAATCATACACCATTATTTCTAAATAAAAAATAATTGTCGCCGAAAGTTACAGTGCAATTAAGGTTCAGGGTGCAAGCAAGGGCGATCAAGAAGGACTTTCGGCGAGTCACCACGTGCATTCGGTGACTTTTGGCTTCTCACCGAAAGTTACAGAACCAAACTTGAGATTTAACATGGAATTAAAGGCGAGATGGGGAACTTTGGTGAACCACCGAGTAGTTCAGCGAGCTCGACCCAGCTCGCCAAACGACCCAACGTTCCTACTGTCAACCCAACTTATCGAATTCAACCCAACAACCCCTGAAAACAAAATCAAAGCATGCACTTATCAAATTAAACTAAGACCCATTACACCCATGACCCTAGGATACTCAGAATTCTCCTGATTTTGCCAAATTTGGTCATTTGATGACTTTTGCCGTTAAGAATGATGCCAACCACTCCATCATTGGGCAAAATACGTCATTCGGCACAAATGTGGGCTACTTAGACTTCACCCGACTATACCCAACAACATGCAAGCACAACCCCACAAATTTTAACCAATTTTAAGGCACAAATTCACCAGAATTCAACAATCTAAATATTACGGGAAAGGTTTTCAAATTAACACTGGCACATACATACACAATTAAGATCAGAGAGACCGAGCACACAACACTAAGACAAAATTCACTTGCATAAGAGAACAAATTGCTAAAAATGAATTTTGGTGTTTGCAAAACCAACCTCAGATGCCGATTAAAACAGTTTAAAATGCTAGGTGACAAAGTAATCAACTCCAAACACAAATCTGACGACTAAAACACTCTAGAATGCAAAAAGTACGAGAAATATTATGCGGGTATGAGTGTGGGGAGATTAAAAATGAGGGAAAGTCGAAGAGTTTGAAAGTTTAAACCTTTGGACTTTAAAAACAGTCCAGTTCTCGCCCATTCGGTGACATTAGTCGTGCTCGCCGACCTACTTAGCCGCTCATCGAGTGGGCACATACCTCGCTGAGTTTTACAAGACATCCAGTTTATGTAGGGGTCCAAACGGAGAATAAGATCACGATCGCCAACCTGGTCGATGATTTGCCAAGTTGCTCTTTGGCTCAACGAGTTTTACAAACTCCAATTTAAAATTGTCTTGAGTCCAATGGTAGTCTGAGTTGGGCTCACCGACCTCTTTGGCGGTGCCCCGACTGTCCATTTAGCTCGCCAATCCTGCACTTTTTAAACAACTTCCACACTTTGACCTCCACAATCACACACCATTATTTCTAAATAAAATATAAAGTGGTAAAACCTTGGGTTGCCTCCGAAGAAGCGCCTTAGTTAACATCGTGGCACGACGCAAGTCTCTACTTAAGTTCCATTAGTGCAGTTCGCCTCATTCTCATAAGGAAACCTATCTTCTGGCTCTGGGTAGAGGTGAGACCAAACTTGTTCTATTTGCAACCCTAGTAGTTGAATGAGCATGGAATGAGAGGTCGTCATCTAGTTCAGCATCAAGATATTCTCTCTTATCTCCTCCAACACTTTGTTGTGTTCTTTGACTTTGTGTAGAATGAATAAGAGGACCTCTTCAAGTTGCCCACCCTTTTGCTTCTTCATCTTTAGACGCTCGTGAGGGGGGACGTACATGTCCTTCTTCTTGGACACTACCTCTAATTCCATGACTTTCTTGGCCAAGATATCCAGCTGAGTCAACAATGTGGCCAATTCTTGGTCCTTTTCTTTCTCTTTGTTTGTCTTGGCCATGTTATCAAGGAGTTGGGCTGCAGTCTCATAGGAATGTTGCATCAAGTAGCTCGAATAGAGTTAGTTAGCCATGATTCTATTATCGGGGTCAAGACCCGAGTAGAAACAATCCAGAAGTATCTTATCTAGAATGTATGAGTTGAGCAATGCTGCAATAGGATTTTAAACCTCTGTCATAACTCATAAATACCCTCACCCTCCAACTGCTTGAAATGTAGGATGTTATCCCTAAAAATCATCTATCTCAAAAGAGGGTGATCCATTGGGTCTATTGTTACTAGAAATGTTGTTTTATTCTGTTCGAAACAACAACACAAAAACCAAAACTAAAAGTTAAGTAAGTTCAGTATGACTAACAAGAACAAAATTCAACTTGACTAAAATTTTCAACAAAACCACTCCCCGGCAGCGGTGTCATTTTCATTGATAACGTTTCAAAGACACTTCATCCAATACTAAGTGTCACCGATTGTTAATTAGTAATATGATCAACTTCATGATTGCCAATGAATTCCCATTGATTTCCACCTTGAGGGTGGTTCCCATGTTGTCTTCTTTCAAATGGCATTGGACCCAATCTGCCTCTTGGTACTCCTTGCAAGATTTGGCCTCTAGGTCGATTTCTTGGTGACTCATTTCATCTTCACCTTCATAACCTCCTTGATCTTCACTATACCGCACCTCATTCACGGGATTTGGTTGTGGTTGTGTTCTTTGGTAGGGAATATTTTGGTTAAGTGGTGTTTGGTAAGGATTCCATTGAGTTGGTGGAGCTTCTTGACTAAGCGGAAAATCTAACGATCGATTGGAACTTTGGCTATTTGAACCCAATTGATTGACAGTTAGGTGCAAAGCTTGGTGGAGGGTTCCTGGTGTGAGAGTAGGAGAATTAGTGTGATCATTCCCACTTGTAGAAGCATGAAAGGTAACTTGTGGTGTGGAGTCATTGGAGTTGACTCTACCTTCCACAATAGCAAGCCTATCGGCCATCCTTGCTATATCACCTATCACATTGTTCAACACGTCCAACAAAGTTGCCAAAGTAATTTCTCCAATTGGTGCTTGAGTTTATCCTCCTGCCTCTATTATACCTGCAATAAGACAACTCACAAACAACAAACAATGTTAGGTTAGTAAAGAACTCACAAACACTCTTGTTTACGCACCTTTAATTGCCTTTCAATTGGTGTGGCAAATGTTGACAATTTTTTATACTTCGTCGATCACAAGGTATCAATTTCAACTCTAGGTCAGAATGGATTCTTGTTTGAAGAAGAACGGACAACTCGATTAAACAAATGGACTGGAATCAATAATTAACTACGAAATAAAAACGAGAAAAGCACAAAAAGAAAAGGCACAAAGAAAGAAGTGAATTCAAGAACCTATAGTCAACAAGTAGAGTATTTATGAGTTGAGAATCGGTTTACGATTCTTGAGAAATGTTTGAGAATCAAAAGAAAAAGAAACAAAGAATTCAAAACTTGAGATAAGGAGTAACTAGAGTTCCAATCGCCGAATGACCTGTTTTATTTGCCTAAGTTGAAGTTCAGCTCGCCAACTTGAAGATGGACTCACCAAACTTTGCAAATGGACAAGGAAACTCGGTGATAGGGGTGGTAGTTCGGGGATGCGTCAATGGGATTTGGCGACCAAGGCTTGGTTCTGCCGAATGTTCCAGTAGCTCCCTCAAATGGGTGGCCAATTCGGCGAGTAACCTGCCCAAAGGGCGAGGCGCCGATTGGTTAGGCAATGCACGCTATTGTTCGCTCAATGGACCCTCTGCAGCTCCTTCAATGCCCTGAAATTTGAAATCTGGTGGTCCCCTCTTGCTCTTGTCCTTTTGTCTTTTAGGACTTACCCCTTTTAGAAACACCTTTACTCTTTCTCTTTCTTCCCCTTTTGAATCAAACACTTGCTTTTTCAAATATTCTCTTCCTTGAAGATATGAATGTTCTTCGAGAACTTCAAGAACAAGATGAACAACAAAATAAAACCCTTAAAATCTTTGTCTCAGAATTTCACGAAAATTTAGGTGAAGGCTCTCCTTAATATGGGGAACAACACCCAATACTTTTTAAATTCCAATTCCAAACCAAAACCTTCAGATTTCAAAACCCACTTTATCTTCTTCAAGCTTCAAGTATTCAATGGTAGATTCTTCAACAAGGCTCCAAACTCCTTCCAATCTCAGCCTAAGAGTCAAATATAGTTGGAGAACACTATTCAAACCTTACAAACTCAAATCTAAGAAACCCATTTCAGTAAAATCTCAAAAATGAAAATGAACAAATTTTTTGTAGCAATAAACCAAAGACTAGAATCGTAGGGACGATACTAAGTTTGGCTCTGATACCAAATGATGTGATTCTCACAAGAGAAACAACGATAAACAACGAAAATCAAAGACGGAAAGTAAAGATAAATAGATAGACACAAAAAGAGGAAACAAAAGGCAACCAAAGGGTATATTCAACCCAATGACCTCGATTCGTTAATCCTACAATAAGCACCTAACTCTTACGATGACCTCAAAGGAATCGATATCCCAAGCAACCAAAGTTTTTAACAAAAGGCAACACAAGCCTTACCAAGCTCTCAACACTCAAACATGAGTTTTTAGTTTTTAACATTCAAAATAATCTAAGTGTAAAATGAATCCTAGCTAGCTATTTATAGGTTTTAAAATAAAAGGCCAAAAGTGACCCGGAATGACAATGGGTGAGCTAGGTGGTGTCGCCAAGTGGGTTCGGTGATGTGCCAACCTGGTTGGCGAGCTTCTCTGCGTGATCTTCAGACATGGTCACGTTCTGGAGCATTAGGAGAGCTGGGACCATCGCCTAAGCCATTGGGTGATGCGCCAAGTGGGCCTTGCTCACCAAAAGTGCCTTCTTCTGCAATCTTCAAGGCATGAAAATCTTTGCTTGTCATCAACACCATCTTGAGCACCTCCATCTTCATAAATAACCCCTGCATCCTTTGAAGGTATTGAGCTTGGCTTCTAGTAAATGGCCTTGATGAAATCCGTATTGCATCACCCTTGGCTCGCCCAATTTTCCAGTAGCTCCATAAATTGGGCAGGCCACTTAGGCAATAGGGGAGGCAGCTTGGAGACTCGCCAACCCATTCGGCGAGCCACGACTTTGCTCGCCCATTCTCCCACAACTTAGGTCAAGGGGACAGCTCACTAGGCGACCCCAAGTGCACTTTGGTGCATCGCCAAGTCACTTGGGCGATCATGCTTCCCAATCGCCAAATAGGCACCTAGGAGAACAAGTTCTCTTTCACTCTACCTTTATAACTTAGGCCCTTTCCCACTCCCTAGACTTGACAACCCCTCATACCAAGGCTTAGAACCCTAACTTAAGGCCCTAGTTCCACGGGTCGTGAACTTATATTCCCGGAGAAGAAGGAATGACGGTATCTGGGAATAAGCATCGGCTAACTCTGTGCCAGCAGCCGCGGTAATACAAAGGATGCAAGCGTTATCCGAAAGGATTGGGTGTAAAGCGTTTGTAGGTGGATTTTTAAGTTCGCCGTCAAATCCCAGGGCTCAACCTTGGATAGGCGGTGGAAACTACAATTTTAGTCTACTAGTTTCCGAGGAGTTACAAGCATCAAGTATCTTGCAAACCTCATTAATAAACCTTTGGGGATCCTCTTCCACCTTGGAACCAAGAAACTCGGGCGGATTCATTATTGTAAAATCCATCAATCTAAAAGCCACGGTATTCACATTAGGGTTCACACGAGGCCTAACATCTCTATTTGCTTGAGTCGTCATAGCTTGGGCTTGAATTGTCATGGCTTGAGCTTAAGCCGTCATGGCTTTAGTCAATGTTAGAAAAGTCGACCTAATTTCCACATCCGTCATAGTCGAAGGATCAACCAGGGCTTGATTGACTTGAGGAGCTTGATTACCTTGAGGAACTTCTTGATTTACATTCTCTTCTTCCACCTTTCTAGAATTCGCCCATCATGTATTCATTTCCTGAAGACACAAGAGAAGGATTAGAAAAAGGACTTTTATGGAGTTAAACTCTAAGGGACGACTCAAGAGTAATGAAAGAAGTGAAATTTCCTAACATCTTATAGCCTCTCACTCATAAATGTGGTGCACTTCACACTCATGAAAAAGACTCTACTAGACGTGCCTTATGAGACATCATCCTAGAATCATTCTAAACCTTTTTCTCTGGTTACCAAGTTTGTCACGACCCAAGGGTACCCCTCTAGACGTAACAAGTCACACAATGCCCCTAAAGGCACCATGTAAGCCACTTAGCATCATCATCACTTAATTAAAGAGAAATAAAGATTAAAAAAAAGGACATTTTTCCAAGTCTTAAGAAGTGTACATTAAATCGTAGCGGAAGTCTAGACATTGTCTCATTTAGCCATCTATTACAATCGAAGTCTCAAAAATAGGGTCACATCCCTTACAATAGAAATTCGAAAGTCAAATATATGAAAGAAAAGGAACAACAAGATATCACTCGTCCTCGGATCCATGAGGACTCACCACAAGCTAATAGAATAGTCAATCCAAGCTTGTATCAAAGAAAGGTCAACTCAAAGCCTGGAACCTACACTTTGTGGAAAATGAAAAAGAAATATGGGTTAGTACAAAAATGCACCAAGTATGATAGTCATGTCCAAAACCATGAAAATATGCTAAAAAAGGATAATTTAGTTGAAAAGCATGCATTTTTATCAAGTTTGAGAATCATCAAGAAAATTAGAGTAAAAGCATAATTCATAAGTATATTCAATATGTAAGTCATCACATCTTAATAGAAATCTACTATGAATACCCTCAAAGTCTACTTGTGCCATGCATAAGTAAGATCCCATAATCCTACCCATGCTAAGTAAAGCTCCTTGAGAAAACATAGTTAATACTTTATCTTCATTATTACTTTGGGAATAAGCCTTAACCGACATAGACCATGTGAGCTTAACATGGAATTCGATGTCATGCCCCACACCGAAAAGAGGTGTCCTACTTGCCTAAGGTAGAACTAAATGTATTAGCTTTTAGGTGGATCCACTAGCTAAGAACCTATGAGGGCACATAGTTATGGGATACGGAGATTGTTACTAGAAACCCAACTTTACTTAATGGGGGAGCTTCCATATCATGAGATTAATCTTAGAAACCCGACCTTTCTTAATGAGAGAGCATCTATCTCATATTCATTATCCACTCGGTGCTAAGCGTTACTTCTCACAATTACATGTTTAGTCTTGAATTGAATTTACATGCATCAAGGAGTGTCTTACCCTCCATCCAACACACACAATTCATAATAATAGCTCACAGGTTCAATAGGTGAGAGTGGACTTTCAACCTTAGAACCATCATATAGTGAGAAGAACTTTCACATCATGATCAATATGTGTTTATGAGAATGAACTTTTAAATTAACACAATAATTAGATTATAATCATGTTCATAGAGTGTATATACTTGAAGCCCACAATTTGGCATAATTCTCATGTCTTGCCCTTCTTGAGTCAAGGATCACATTCTTGCAACCATATCTAGGGTTACTTCATTAAACATGGATAATAACATGATTAGGATAACTAAATCACAACAAATACAATTTAATACAAGGGACCTTACTACAATTCACCCACATCACAAAGTCATAAATTAAGGTTATGGGGATTTCATGGATTCATGGGAGATTTTATCATATAACCACCATAAAATATCAATTCAATCATAATATAATATAATTAAATCATTGAAAATGATTTTAGAAAGAATCCATGACTTGGAATGAAAACCCTAGGTTTTGGAGAATTTTCTACTTTGAAATTGAGAGTTTGAGGACTTCATGGATGAAAGAATTCCATGAATCAAAGACTACCATACCTTGATAATGAATCTCCAAGGAATTTGAGGGATAAGCCTTGATTTCTCCAAACCCTAGCTCCAATTCTACTCTTCTTCTTCTTTAAGTTTTAGAGAGAGAAATATTGTGAGGAACATGAACTTTTGATATTGATTTGGGTGTTTGTGAGGAATGACTTAGTCTTGGTGTATTTTGACTTAAAATAGCTTCTATAGTTGTATAAAAATAATACAAAACGACCCCACTTTGATAGGACTTTAAAAGTAAAGTCCCGAAAATGCCCCTCATTTTAAGTGGGCTGCCAGGGACGACGATGGGCTCCACGAGCCGTGGTCCATCCATGGTCTTGAGGCAGTAGCTAGGCACTTGATGCCATAAGCTCACAAGCCCAAAGCATTACCACGAGGAGCTCCACGAGCCGTGGTTAAGACCACTGGTTGTGGTCCCTTTAGTAGTCCTTGAGGCAGTGGCTAGACTACTTGGGCCCTTAAGCTCACATGCCCAAGGCAATTTCATGAAGGGCTCTACAAGCAGTGGAGCTAACCGCGAGCCGTGGTCCCTTTCGTGGCCTTGAGGTAGTGGCTAAGCCATTTACCTTCAACTCCTTTTTCCCTAAGTCAACTTCAAGACCACTCCCACGAGACGTTAAAGGCTTCACGAGCCATGAAGTGGCTCGTGTGAAGGGTCCATTTTTTAGACACCTTAAGGGGGCTACTGCCTCCACCTCCACGAGTGGCACCATGACTCGTGGTGTCTACTACAGGTCGTGCAGACCCTCGTGGTCTTGGTGGGCAGTGCCTTGGTCAAGGTGGGCAGCCTTGGCCCCTTGGCATAACCTTCACCCATTTTCCTCGGCTCTTAACCCTTACTCTTGACGTTAACCCTCACGTTTAGCTCTAGTATAGCCTATTACTTTTCCGAGTGTTTCATTTTATTTCCCATCAATCTTTTCTATTTATCGAAAAAAGTAGCTTTTATCATTTACATATTTATTTATTTATTTTATTTGATAATTGACACATATATTATTTTTAATTTTTTATTATATTAAAAATATGAGAAGGAAAAATAAAGGAGGAAATTATTAGTGGATAGTAAAAAAATTACTCAAGATATAAACGTATAGGTAGTCAATCAACTAAACTATTAAAATCTCTCATTTGATACATGCATATATGTTTAATTGATCGATTTTTTACTTAGCAAATCAAATTATTTATCATTTTTATATTAATAAAGTATAAATATTTGGTTAATAAATCAATTATTATATTATAACAAAGTAGATTATAGTAAATATTTGTATATAAAAAAATTTGCATATGGTTAATATTTTTTTATATGATTATTCATGATAAACTAGATTAGATCTAATCATATGAAATAGTGTAGCATTTACATCATATTTCATAAAAGTTAAATTTAATCAAACTCAAAAAATGAGAAAATTAAAAAAAAAGATTTTATTTTTGATTTATAATATTATAAAAATTAATTAAAAAAATGATTCTATTAGTACTAAAAATAACCAATTAAACGTATATACATGTACCAATGGAGAATTTTAATAGTAGCTTAGTTGATCGACTATCTAAACTTTTATGTCGTAAGTGAAAATCTCAGACTCATCACCACCCTACTTTAGTAGATAGTTTTCACGACCCAAACCGAGTCGTGAGTGGCACCCACACTTAACCTCCTAGGCGAGCGAGCCAATGAATTCAACCCCAGCTTATATTTATCATTCAACTTACAAAATACTAACCATAATGCGGAAGCTTAAATGTTATTAGTGTAAGAAACACAAATCCTCTATAGTCTACTATATGTCATTCCCAAACTTGAAAGTCATCATATCAAGTACATCTAATCTCCAAATACTAAGTCTAAGAGAATCAAAGACACCGAAATAAATGAAATAAAGTAATTTGTGTCCGAAAAATAAGGACATCAGGTCATGACCGAGAGAATCCAGCACAAGCTCGAATGAATAGCTCACCCTTGAACTTGATATGCTGAAACTGGCTAGAGCTGAGGGCAAGTCAAAGTTGATGGTACACTCACTACACTCCATAAAAGGAAAACAAAGAAAAACACAAGTAGGGCTCAGTACAGGGCAACATATACTGAGTAGATATCATCGCCTAACTCAAAATAGTAACTAAATTGCAATGAATAATAGTATAAAATCAACTATAGCACTAAGCAGGTGATAAGCAACAAACAACATGAACAAGTGACAACTGAAACAAGTACGTAATCAATCACAATATCAAGCACACACACAAGGACTCATGCCTCCACACCACGCCCGTTTGGGTAATGGGTTCTTTGAGATTGAGTACATTCAATTAATTCAATATGTTTTCCTCTTTAATGTTACCGTGTAGGAACGTGACACCCCGATCCATAATACCGTGTCGAAACGTGACACTCCGATCCAATAATACCGTGTCGAAAAGTGACACCTCGATCGGAATGTGACACTCCGATCCATAATACCGTGTCGGAATGTGACACTCTGATCAATAATACAGTGTCGGAACGTGACACTCCGATCCATAATATCGTGTCGGAACATGACACCCCGATCCAATAATATTTTTAATTTATCATTTATTATCACCACTTTTCACTGCATTAACAATATTTCATCAAGCCTTCTTTATTCAAGGCATCACTTTGATAGACAGGCCTCAAGATTATAAATTTCATGGTCTCAAGATTTCAGACCAATCACACAACACACAACCAAGCCACACAATCACACAATCAAGTACATAGAAAACTTCACAATATCACTCAACGCATATCAATCACTATTAAGAGTCTATCTATCAAATAGAATAAAACCATAACCTACCTCCACCGAAGAACCGAAGTCAAGCAAGCTACTTTTCCAATGCTTTTCATTTCCTCCATGCCTCCGAACGTTTCCAATCTATTAAGTAGGAATAATTTGCAAGTTGACGAGTCGATAGATGCCCATATTACTATATGTCTAGCCTAGACCCAAAAATCCACCCAATTTTATAATCAATTTTCCTAAAGTTCAAGCCTAAGGGTAAATCTCAATTCCTCTGATTAGCATAACTTTAATAGTATTAAATTAATATAATACACCTAATATTTAATTATATATCTCAAAAAGTTAAACTTCAATCAAAATGTGATAATTTAATAATTATCAAATTCTGAAAATTAGAGGTGCACCATGAATAATCAACCGACTAACTATTTCTAATGTTCACTGTAGCTATTATTTCACTCCCTTTTGAGCATAAAATCATTGGCCAGTGATAGGGTAATCATTGCCCCATGATTGACATGAGAGTCATCCACAGTTTTCCCAGATTCCAGAACGTAACATACATATAGCAATTTTTCCAATTTACTCACCAATCACTTCTCTTCCTTTTCAATATAATTCAATTTCTCCACTAACGCTTGTTCCTAAATTCTTTCAACTAGCACGTTATACCCTTACAATTGTTATCTAACTATGCAATATTTTAATATAATCTAAACCCCTACATATTAACTAACCAATAGAAACCCCATAATAATTCACAAGTTACAAACTGTAACCTGAAACGGAAAACAAAATCGACCAACATCATCATCTATCCACACCCAAAAACTATATCCTATAAACTGCTAATGGATTACCCTTAATAATTAATTACTATCCATGTATACAAACATAAAAAAAAGGTTAAGAACTTCTCTGTACCTGAACGCCTTTGTTCTGTTTCTCTTCGCGCACAGGTGCCTCCGTTATTTCTCTACAATCATGCGGCTCTTTTCTTTAATTTTCTTCTTTTCTACATATCAGTTATCACCCTAATTGTATACCTTAAATTTATAAAAGTGGTGAAAGTGACCACTATGAATTTTAAAGTTATCTTCTTTAACCACCAACTAAATTAATTATTAAAACTACCCCACTAAATTCATAAATGTAGTTACGAATAGTCCAAAATACCAATTTAGAATCTATCAGAAAGTATTTTATGAAATAAAAAGTTCTAGAACTCAAAACGACCAAATGGATCGTTATAATAGTATAACATATTATTATTATTACTAGAGCTCCGTTTCCTATGAGAACCTTCGGTTTTAGAGGACTTGTAATATTTGTCCTGAGCTAGATGAGGGCTCTTCTTGGGAAGAAATCTTCTTGCTTATCAGCGTTTTTTGCCCATCTTGTATGATCGGGGCGTTTGATGGGGATCTGTATGATGATTTTCCTGGGGCTGATCTTCCCCTTCCTCTTCCTTTGGATTGAATCCATGGTGGATCCATCCTGCAAATATAACATTCGTTAATCATTCAGGGTAATATCTTTCATAATCAGGCAGATAATCGTCTGAGTAATATTCTAGAAGAATATGAGGGAAATCCTCATTTAGAATATTATCAATAACCCTTTTGATGATAAGATCTTTCAGATCTCTAGGCAATGTAATAGCCCTTAGTATAGTAAAAGGGTTTCATCTTTTAAGAAAGTTTGGAAAAACATGTTATTGAATTTACTCGCGGGATAAGAAATCCAGTAATGAGTTATCAACTCCCTTTTTATAATGAATTTCAAAGTCAAAAGGGGCTAGTTGTGCTTGCCACCTTGCAAAGATTAGTTCCCAAGAGTCATGCTTGAAATCTTTATCAAACATACATTTGATTGATTACGCATCAGCTTTTATCAAAAACTTCTGGTTGTATA
Source organism: Solanum stenotomum (assembly GCF_019186545.1). Lineage (NCBI taxonomy): Eukaryota > Viridiplantae > Streptophyta > Magnoliopsida > Solanales > Solanaceae > Solanum > Solanum stenotomum. The sequence continues at coordinate 34,334,258 of NC_064285.1, read as the reverse complement.
AATCGTCCTGAAATTTGAAAACGTATTTGACAATAGTCAACATTTCATGAGCCACTGTCGCGTAATTCTTCTGAGCTTCATTCCAAGTCCTCATCTAGCTCAGGACAAATGGTTAGCCGAGATGACATTCCCAAAGATAGTCTGTTATACGGCCACATGCATGCATACTTGGCTGCTCATAAGCAAAAGGATACTTTTGCTTCAATCACAAAAGAGGATTCTGATGATATCAAATCCTACGAGAAATTGCAAAAAAAGGAAATAATATTTCTCTTATAAAATTTTGATCTTCATAGAAAAGATGAACCTTGGAAGATATTCCAACGGTACCTTATTAACAGATTATATTATCTGGGAGAGTCTTATAAAACTCGATCATATTATAAAGAAATCTTGATAAATTCAGGAAGTGTAGAATTTCAGCACTTCTCCGGTACAACTCATAGCCCACATGTGAAAGTTTATAACTTCTCAAAAATTATTATTAAACAGGTTATATCTGTTGAAGATTGGTGAATGTCCACCAGGAAAGAAAGGCAGATCTGCATCGAGAACACTAAAATGAATTTTGCGTATTGGGATTATATCCAAGCATTTGACAAAGTACTTTACTATAACAATGATAAACATAAACATACTTGGTTGATAAAGTATGTGCAAAGATATTTGCAGAACCAATTCCAAACTGGTTTATCAATTGGTGGTCATACCACAGTCCTACTGTTCAAATTCTACCCGAACAATTCCTCAGGTTATACAAGGAATGGACAAAAGTATCGCCAGACTTGAACAAATTATATCATGCAGATCATATCTGCTGGCTAGAAAAGATAGATCAAATCTATTTCTTTATTGAATTTTCCATACCATGGATTCACAGAGGAAAATATTCCTTGCCTTTACCGGACTTATTATAATAATTTTTGAGACAAGTTGATGAAACAAGATCCTAAAACTAAAGAATTAATTGGTCAGGAGCTTTTGGATACCACTAGTGACCGAATCACTAATTATACAAAAATTCCTCCAAAAAGAATTGTTGATGATACCTCGGTATGGCACATTGCCCGAAGAATCTCCTTTCAAGATGGAGATAAGGACCAAATGGTTAACGACTATCTAGAAGAAGTAAGAAAAAAATTACTTCAAACTATAAATCAGATAGATAGATCGGACACTTCAATGAGAAGTGAGACCAGTAATGATGCAGAAGAATCACAGCGGGCCGAGTCAGACAATATGTTATCGGTCACCGAATTACAAGATGCGGAAGATTTCCTGCAATAAATGAAAGCCATGGATAAAGGCAAAATCACGACATAAAGGAGATAACCTCGTGAAGGCAAGCCCACTCAACAGGAGATACACTATTGCTCAGAGCCCACCTAACAATAGAAAAAATGTTCATCCACAGTAAATTTACTGTGAAGGGACCTAGATGTTGGTACCCCTTTTACTATTTGTAGATTCCTTCTGTATTTTTATTTTGTCTATATAAGCCATTGTCTTCTTTAGAAGAAGGCATGAAGAAAAAAATAATCTCTCTAGTTTTTTAGTTTTCAATCTTTGTAAAAGCTAGCCTACTCTTTGTAGCATTGTTCCGGTGTACAATAATAAACAAAAATCCATTCAGTTCTTCATAGCTTGGACTCTGGTGATGACGTCTCTTTAAGGTAAAATTATTTTAAGTCTTCTTTTAACTTGGTCTCTCCTCTCCAGGACTATGCCCGGCTAAAGGTCTCATATCTATGTTGAATAACTAACTTCTCTCCTAGACCATGAATGATCTAAGCTTTATTAAAATATAATGGAATTTTATTATGGTTTCTTGACTTGGTTCTGAGATCGTGGTATAGTGGGATCTAGTACTACTCGTATTGGCTTTGCCTTAGTCGCTTTGTCTGGCCAGCCATTGTTCAAAGCCCGATTAAGGAGTTGAAAAAGGGCGTCTTATACCCAGTTAGAACTGCCAGACACATGGGCTCAATAAGAAGTATGTATTAGATCTTTGACAGACCCTTTGCTCAGGTAAAATAACACCATGCAGTCAGAAAAACTATATAAAATTCTTGTGTATTTCAATTCTTAATCGGGCGGACCACCGCTAGCTTCAGGATGCTTGAATTGCTAGATCTTTGACTGGGCGGATTATCGCCAGGTCTCTGATCCTGTAAATCTGGGTTGATGATCGTCTTTTAAAAAGAAACACTTTTTCTAAAAATAACTCTTCTTTCGTTGATTTAAAATTTGAGGTTGAGAATTTGAAAAGAGAGATTAAATCTCTTAAGCAAAATCAATTGATTTGTGATCATAGAATTACTAAGATTGAGACTCATAATTCTACAGACAGGTTTGCAAAAAATAAAGGTATTCTTGAAAAAGAAAATTACCCTAAAAAAGAATCTGTTAATAAACAAGATATGTTTTAGGAATGATGCAAATTGTTACTGCTCATAAATGGTATGTTAAATGTACTATTTTGATTGATAATAGTTTTTCAATTACTAACATTGCTATGATTGATAGTGGTACTAAACTTTCTAGGTTATATGATGCCAATATATTTTTAAAACTTGATTTAAAATCAGGATATTGGCAAATTCAAATATTTAAAGAGAATGCTTATAGAACTGCTTTTAATGTTCTATTTGGTCAATACGAATGGAATGTGATGCCTTTTGGTTTAAAAAATGCCCCTCTGAATTTCAGAAAAACATGAATGATATTTCAATCCCTATATGGATTTCATCATTGTTTATATTGATGACATTTTAGTATTTTCTAAAACTTTAGGTTCTGATATTGAATTACTTGATTTATCTGATAATGATAACTATTGTGATAACCCTTGCACTACTTGCCAAGGTAATACCTGCACTTGTGAGGAAGATGAAATTTATAAACTTCAATCACAATTTCAAGATTTTAATATGAACACTATCACTTTTGATAACGTGATTGAGCTTTTAAAGGAAGTTACCAATAGCAAACTTCGTGAAAAATCATTAATTTGGCTACTTCTAAAGAAGCTTGTTCAAGTTCTTCTAAATCTTTTGAAAACAAGAAGAACGATTTCAATGAGTTTGAATTATTATTATTATTATTATTATTATTATTATTATTATTATTAATACTACTACTTTCATGGTAAATATGAGATTGATGTGAAGTATTTCAGCATAGATATATTCTATTAATCATGGATCTAGGAGACACTAGTACTAAAAGTACTCGATTGGAAGAGGTAGATATACCTCAAAACCATGATTTGTAAACAAATGGACTATTTCGAAAGTTGATATAAAAACCATTTATGATTATGGTTGGTTTGATAAGATCTCTAATAAACAGTTGATAAAAACTACTGAACAATCTCTAGCGTTAAATTCGTCAGAACAGACTATTCGTTTGTTGAATAAACGCGATATTGATGTGTATAGAAATCAATATAAGTTCTTGTATATTGGCATGGTTCAAATTGCTTTTAAACCCCTAACCCTTAAAGGGTTACCTGAGACATTTTTAGATGCTCTTCGCGATGCGAGAAATTTGAATTTTAGACAATCTTTGATGGGTTCGATTGAATCTATGGTAGCTTATAGCCCAGTTTATTTTAATACTCAACCTAATCTGCAGTTATATTTGACTGATTCTAATATATTAGATGCTTTAACTTTAAATATAAAACACATGGTTAAAATTATGCACCTGAATCTGAATTAATTTGTTTGTCTTATAGAATCTATTTCAAATTACTTGCTACTTTGAATCCTAGATTTAAATTATATGATACATCTGATCAAACTATTTTAGTGGAAACTAATTTCGCTAAGTCTAAGGTCACTACTAGAAGACCTATAACATGGGAAGAAATTGATTTTCCTACTACTTGGACTTTAGACTCTGTTATACCTCAAGAACAAATGACTGTTGCTGTCACTAATTATGAATATTCTCATATTACTCAAAATGTTGATGGAAAGATTTGTATTGTTCAAACAAATGATAAATCATCTAATATTTCTGATAAGGATATTCCTTCTGCATCCAAAATGGATTTCAATCTTAATGATACTTAATGATGAATGTACACCAAATCAATTTTAGTCCAGGTTCACTGGCAGGAAAGTATATTCAAAATGAATTTGCAAGTGATAAATGGAGCCAGTTTAAAACTTGGTTTTTTGACATTTACAGTACAGAAGATCTGCATAATATTTCACAAGAATTTTATGAAATTTGTGCTTTGCATAATCATATTATGTTCTTCGTACCTTGGTTTATAACCACTTATTTTCCTTTGTTCATCAATGTTCTTGAACGATCCTATAAAGATGAATCAGGTAATATTATCAAAACTATTTATCCTCCTCAGGCACCGTTTATACATCCTAATAATACAGGTATTACTTTCATTGCTTTCCAAAAATTCATTGAAAATGATGTGGCCACAGTAAGTATTAACGAGATTAATAATCTCATTTCTCAAAATAACTATTTAGGCCTTTATGTGAAAGTTTTAGGAGAACATATTAGTTCTCTCAATAAAAAATTAGATGATCTGACAATTTTAATTGGTCAAATTAAAAATGATTTAAAACCTTCTCAATAGGTTTCTTCGTCAAAACAACCTGATGTACCTATTCAGAGACCTCCTGAGATTCAGGATTTTATCTTTAAACCTCTTTATGATCTTGAAAATCTTCTTGATAAAAAGTTTGCACAATTTGGGGTAAAACCCATTAGTTTATTTGAAGATTTTGTAGATGAGATGGAAACCACCTTTAATTTTAAAAATCAAGTTGAATTAGAAATTAATAAACTTCGTGGTTATCCCAAAAGGAATAATGGTAATACTAAATATGCTCATCAACCTAGTATGAAAACGTATTATTATCCCCGTCCTACTCCTCCAGACGTTTTGATAGAAGAACGTGATTAGAATCAAACTAATACTTCTTATAGTGGAAGTGAGATCTATGAATGGAATCTCGACGGTTTAACAGATAGGCAATTAACCATACTTGTTCATAGAATGCGTATGTATGCTACTATTTGCAAAAGTGTTAATAACACAGAGAGAACTATTTGCAAGATGATAATTGCAGGTTTTACTGGTCAACTTAGGGGCCGGTGGTATAATTATATGAGTATTGAAGCAAAAGCTGCAGTAATTAATGCTAAGGCTGCTAGTGAAGGTATTGATAACCTAGGATTTGCCTTAGTAAAATATAGAGAAGACGTAGTTTATACCCTAGTATTGACTATTATAGAACATTTTAATGGTAGATTTACCAATCAATATGAGACTGTTCGTTCCCTTCTTAATGGTCTTCGATGTAGACATTTAGGAGAATTCCGATGGTATAAAGATACTTATCTAAGTCAGGTTATGGAACTATCAGAAAATGGTCTTGAGCATTGGAAAGCTAAATTTATAGATGGCCTTCCTCCTTTATTTGCGGAAAGAGTTAAGAAAACCTTCAGGGGTGCACAAGGGGTTATTCCGTACAATTCCTATACTTATGGTAAGTTGATAGGAGCCCGCACTCAGAAGGCATAAACATGTGCAACGAATTGAAGCTATCTAGGAATCTTAAGATTGATAAGCTTAGAGAATGATCTCAATTAGGAGATTTCTGTACCCAGTTTGGTTTACCAGATTTAGGTAAGCAGACCAAACATAGAGATTCTAGAGACTCTAATCCTGAAAAGCCTTATAGAAAGAAAAGGTCTAGACGAAGATCTAGAGAAGAACGGGAAGAGCGTAAGACTCATCGTAAATCTAATAGATTTACCAAGAATAGATCTAGGCGAGATCTCGCAAAGATTAAGTGCTTCAAATGTGGAAAATTCGGGCGTATAGCACCAAATTGTAGGCTTGAAAAGCCTAAAACTCTAGAATTAGAGGAAGATGTGCACGATACGGTCTATAGCTTCTTATACACCTCTGATTCTGAGTCCGGTTATGATGACGATTACTCTTAATCAGGTTCTGAAACTGATAAACCTGAAACCTCTGGTAATACTCAGTCAGCGACTATAGATGCTTGTAAATGTAGAGGTGATATTTTCTCTTGTGAACATGATGAATTTTATAAATTACAATCTCAATTTGAAGATTTAAATTTGAATACTATTACTTCTGATAATGTGATAGAACTGTTAAAAGAAGTTACTGATAACTCGTTACGTGAAAAAATTATTCAACTTGCTGCTAATATAAGGCTAGCTCGTCTAATATTGTTGAAAAATCAAAAAATAAATTCAAATATTTTGCTCCTTATTCTTTATCTGAAATCAATAATAGACTTTCTAAACATCATGTTATGATTCGTGATACTTCTTTTGATGACCTGAAAGGAGAAATTAAACAATTGAAACAGGAGATTAAATCTCTTAAACAAAATCAGATTATTTGTGATCACCGCCTTACTCAGATTGAGTGTACTAACGACAAAGGAAAAAAATATCGTTGAAGAAAAAACTCTTGCAAAACCTATTAATATTGATCCTAAACAAAATATGTTTTTAGGAATGATGCAGGTTGTTACACCTCATAAATGGTATATTAAATGTATCATATTAATTGATAATACTTTTTCCATACCTGATATTGCTATGATAGATAGTGGAGTTGATGTTAGTTGTATTCAAGAAGGTCTTGTACCTACTAAGTACTTTGAGAAAACCACTCATATGGTAAGATCGACTTTATGGCATGCTTTAGATATAAAGTACAAATTGCCGAATACTCATATTTGCCAAAACAAAGTTTGTGTTCCGCACTTGTTTTTCTTGGTTAAGAATAAGTTATACCCACCAATTATACTTGGTACCCCATTTATAAATGCTATGTATTCTTTTACCAGCATAAATGCTAAAGGTTATTCTGCTACTTATAAAGACCAAGACATTAGTTATACTTTTGTTACTGATCTTATCTCTCGTGATATTAATGCTCTTATTAATATGAAATAAAAGCATGTGGATTCCTTACAACTTGAATTATTTAGCATGAATATATTCGATACTTTGAGATCAACCAAAGTACAAGAAAAGATTAAATGAATATCTGAACAGATTGACATTGATATTTGTGCTGATCATCCTAGTGCTTTTTGGAATCGAAAAAAGCATATTATTACTCTTCCATATGAAGATACTTTCTCTAAGGATGATATTCCTACATAATCACGTCCTTGTCAAATAAATGTTGAATTGGTTGAATTTTGCAAGAAAGAAATTGATAGTTTATTACAAAAGGGTTTGATAAAACCTTCAAAATCTCCTTGGTCATGCACTGCATTTTATGTCAATAATGTAGCTGAAAAGGAACGTGGTGTTCCCAGGTTGGTAATAAATTATAAGTCATTAAACAAATATTTGAAATGGATTAGGTATCCTATCCCAAGCAAAAAGGATTTGCTTTCAAGATTATACGATGCCAATATATTTTCTAAATTTTATTTAAAATCAGGTTATTGACATATTCAAATATTTAGGGAGCACTCTTATAGAACTGCTTTTAATGTCCCGTTTGGACAATACAAATGGAATGTTATGCCATTTGGTTTGAAAATCGCTCCTTCTGAATTTAAAAAAATTATGAATGATATTTTCAACGCATATTTGGACTTCATCATTATTTATATTGATGATATTTTGGTTTATTCGAAAACTCTTGAAATGCATATTAAACATTTAGACATCTTCAAGAAAATAGTTATACAAAATGGTTTGGTGATTTCTAAATAAAAAATGAGTCTATTTCAAACTGAAGTTAGATTTTTAGGACATCTTATTTGTCAGGGGAAGGTTACCCCTATTCAAAGATCGATTCATTTTGCTTCTAAGTTTCCTGATGTCATTACAAACAAGACGCAATTGCAGAGATTCTTGGGAAGTTTAAATTATATTTCCCCCTTTTACAAGAATTTATCTCATGATTTAGCCCCGTTATACGATAGGCTAAAAAAGGATCATAAAGCACTTTGGACTGATAGTCTCACCAACTTGGTCAAGAATATTAAACTTCGTGTTAAATCTTTGCCTTGTCTAACTCTTGCTAACCCATCTTGGCAGAAGATTGTAGAGACAGATGCATATAATATTGGCTATGGAGGAATATTAAAACAGATCAATCCTCACGATTAAACTGAATATGTTATTCGATTTCATTCTGGAAAATGAAGCGATGATCAGAAAAAATATGCAACGGTAGCACATGAAATGTTAACTATCGTTAAATATGTTTTGATGGTGGTACAGTCAGATTCAATACAACAAGTTAGTGGCTTTGTCTTAGTGACTCGTTCTAGCTAGCCGTGGTCTCAGGCCAATAAGGAGTAAAAGGGCGCTTTATACCCGGTTAGAACTGCTAGACATATGGGCTCACTAACAATATGTATTTGAATCACGACAGACCCTTGCTTGGGTAAAAGGATTAGATCCTTCCATACAGTCATTCAACTATATAAAAATTTGTATACATTTCGATTTGGATTTCTTACTTTAATTCAGATGTTAACAAGCTAGATTGAATATGACCGCGCGGTCTACCGCCTGTCTTCTGAGATCCTGGTTTCGTTGGTATCAGAGCCTAGGAACTTTCATGGTAGATATAAAAGTGAAGTTAGTTATCCGACATAGATATAATTCTTTAGCCGGAAATAGTCACAGCTTAGATCGGAGAAAATAATACAGTGAAGGAAAGAAAGGAAAGGAAGACAAATAGTACCTTAAAACTTTATTCAACAACTCCAGTAGTCTCCGGCAAACTCACAACTTACAATATAAGAGAAGAGAATAAGAGAGAGAGTACAAAAGAGAGAGAATGGTTTCTAAAAACCTTGCTCTCTTATAAAACAAAACAAACTTATTTATAGAAACTAAAAGCATCTAGGAATAGTAGTAGAGGGTCCCCTGTGCGGGTCCTAGAAATAGTATATCTACTGTTGCAACAGTGTTTCTATTGTTGATAATGCTTATCTGCTAAACATTGTTTTTAAGTTTTGAAAGGAAACCTTCTGCTTTCTTCAGTGCGTCTTCTGAAACTGGCCCTTCTGATTCACATGGCTGAGCCTCGTGAGTATCATCACTTGTTTCACTGCGCATAGATGAGTCTGATATTGCGTAGTGCGTTATATTAAGAAGAAGATTTGTCTTGACTTCTTCCAAATAATTATTAATCATTTCATTTTTATCATCTCCATATTGGTTAGAATTTTTTCTAGCCATATGTCTAACTAAAGTGTCAGCAATTATTCCTTTATGAGGAATTGTTTTATAATCTTGAATTTTCTTGGAAATCAAGTCCAACAGTTCCTGTCCATATAGAGACTTTGTTTGGGGTTCCTTTTTCATTAATTTATCCCAAAAATTGTTGTAATAAGTCCGATATAAACAGGGAATTTGTTCTTTAGTGAAATCCACTTCTGGAGCCCATTTATGAATCCAGGGAACAAAAAATTCTATAAAGAAGTATATCTGTTCGATTTGTTGCATATAACAAATGTGTTCTTGTTGATATATATTGTTAAGGTCTGGAGAAACCTTAACCCATTCTCTGTATAACTTGAGAAATAGATCGGGCAGTATTTTTATCGCTGGCCCGTGGTATGACCACCAGTTTAAAAACCAGTTAGGAATGGGATTCGCAAATATCTTTGCACATACTTTAATGAACCAAGTATGTTTGTGTCTCTCGTTATTATAATAGAGGACTTTATTAAAAGCCTGAATATAGTCCCAGCATGTGAATTTCATAAGGACTTTGTTAAGGCTAAACTGCCTTTCTGTCATCGAGAAAATACCCCAATCTTCAATAGAAATTATTTGTTTTATAATCATTTTGGAGAAGTTATAAACATTCTCATTGGTATTATAACCTAAAAAATATGGAAATTCGACACCTGTGCTTATCAGTATAGTTTCATAATATGACCAAGTTTTATATGATTCACCCGAGAAATAAAGTCCATTGAGTAAATACCGTTGGAATATTTTCCATGGTTCTTCTTTTATTTGTATCTCAGAGTTTTGTAAAAGGAATATCATTTCTCTGTTTTCTACCTTTTCGTATGACTTAATATCATCAACATCATCTTTAGCTATCGAGGAAAAGGTATACTATTAAAACAGATCAATCCTCACGATAAAATTGAATATCTTATTCGATTTCAGTCTGGAAAATGGAGCGATGCTCAGAAAAAATATGCAACGGTAGCACATGAAATGTTAACTATCATTAAATCTGTTTTAAAATTTCAAGATGGTTTATATAATCAAAAGTTTCTTATTAATAATGATGCTCAATCAGTCAAATATATGTTTGATAAAGATTTTAAGCATGATGCTTCAAAATTAATGTTTGTTAGGCGGCAAGCACAATTCGCCCCTTTTGATTTCGAAATTCATTATAAAAAGGGAAGTGATAATTCTCTCCCAGACTTCTTATCTAGAGAATATCTTGCTTCTTAAACAATGGGTTCCTTAGCTTTATTTCCTGATAAAGATTTAGTTACTATTTTAAAGGCAGTTCCTCTTAATAGAGATTTACAAGAACATATATTATGGAGAATCATAGACAGAATGATGATGGATATCTTTGCCAATTATATGATGGAAGAAGCACTCTATGAGAGCTATGATTATTATGAATGCTATAACCTTCTTGATGACTAAAACAAAATGTTTTATTTGTAGGATGGAACCCCTTTGGGTAACTAAGGGTTGAGGAAAGGGAAACAACCAGCGAGGAAGGGGAAGATAGTCCCCAAGTTCATCAAGATCGTTATATGGATCTTCATCCAACACTCCGATTATACAGAAAGGAGGAATGAGTTTATTTAATTTGAACTCAAAAGCTCAAGAGGCAGCTTCATCAGTACATCTGGAAGATATTCCGGGAAATGATCCATTATATGCCCAACTACAAGCATATTTATCTGATTATTATTATTATTATTATTATTATTATTATTATTATTATTTTATTTTTATTATTAATCTACCTCTTCTAGTCGAGTGCTTTTAATATCTTCTTGATCCATAAAAGAGAGAATATATCTATGCCGAAATTCTTCACATCAATTATATATATACCATGAAAGTTCCAAGGCTCTGATACTAACGATACAGGATCACTGACCTGGCGGTGGTCCGCCCAGTCATAAATCAAGCAAGTCAATATCCTTAGAGGTAGTCCAACTACATAAGAATCAAAATACACAAGAATTTTAACGTAGTTTCTCAGACTGCATGGTTTAATTATTTTACCCAAGAAAAGGGCCTGTCAGGAAGCTAATACATACTTTTATTAAGCCCATTGTCTAATAGTTCTAACCGGGTATGAGGCGCCCTACTTATCAAACTCAATTTCGGGCTAAAAACCACGGCTCATCAGACGGAGTCATAAAGACAAAGCCAATAAAAGTAGTACTAGATCTGACTGTACCTCAATCTCGGAACTAAGTCGAGAAGCCATACAAAAATTCTTCTATATTTAAATAAAGCTTAGATCCGTTCATGGTCTATATAAAAGAGAAGTTAGTTATCCGGCATAGATATAATTTTTTAGCCGGACATAGTCACGGCTTAACTCAGAGATAAAAATTGAAAATAAAAGGAAGTACCTTGTAACAAACAGCACACTTTACTATTCCTCCAGCCAAAGTCCGGTAAGCTTACAATACTTGAAAATATTTTACAAGTGGAGAGAGAGTGTAGGAAGAAGGAGAGAGGGTTTCTAAAACCTGCCTTTAATTAAAGAAAAACAAACCTATTTATAGAAAAAAGAAAGCATCTATGTACAGGATACTGGGCCCCTATATGGGTCCTGGTAACAGTGTATCTACTGTTGGTGAACATTGTTGCTACAGTAGCGCGGGCCCGCTACCGACGCGCCTAAGCTTTACAGTTTGTCCTTTAATTTTGCCAAAAAATCTTCGGCTTTCTTCAGTGCATCCACTGGACTTTCTTCTTCATATTGTTGGGCTTCGTGCATATCTTCACTTGTTTCACTACGCATTGAAGAATCTGATTTTGCGTAATGATGTAATGACTACGGAATGAGTTTATATAACTTAAACTCTAGAGCACAAGAAAAAGCTTCATCATCAATACATCTGGAAGATATTCCAGAAAGTGATCCATTATATGCTAAACAATAGGAGTTTCTAACTCAAAAGCAAGGTGATTCTTTTGCTTCAATCGCCAAAGAAGAAGTTGATGATATCAAAACATATGAAACGGTAGAAAAAATAGAAATGATATTTCTCTTAGAAAACTCTGACATCCAGAGAAGAGAAGAACCTTGGAAGATATTCCAGAGGTATTTAGTTAATGGGCTTTATTTCCCGGATGAGTCATACAAAACTCGGAAGTATTATGAGACTCTGCTGATAAGCACAGGTGTTGAATTTCAACACTTTTCAGGATATAATACAAGTGAGAATGTTTATAACTTCTCCAAAATGATTATAAAACACGTCATTCATATTGAAGATTGGGGTATTTCCTCAATGACTGAAAGACAATTCAGTTTAAACAAAGTCATGGTAAGCTTTACCTATTGGGATTATATTCAGGCATTTAATAAAGTTCTCTGTTATAACAATGAAAGGCATAAACATACTTGGTTTATAAAAGTATGTGCCAAGATATTTGCAAATCCTATACAAAATTGGTTTTTAAACTGGTGGTCATACCACGGGCCAACAATAAAAATATTGCCTAAACCATTTCTCAAGTTATACAAAGAATGGGTCAAGGTTTCCCCAGATCTCAACAAGTTATGTCATCGAGAACATATTTGTATTTTCAACAAATTGAACAAATATATTTTTTTATAGAATTCTCTATTCCATGGATTCATAAATGGGTTCCAGAAGTAGATTTCACTGAGGAACAAATCCCTTGTCTAAACAAAACTTATTATAATAATTTTTGGGACAAGTTGATGAAGAAAGATCCTCAAACAAAGTCCACATACGGACAAGAACTGCTGGATCTAATTACGAAAACCGTACACGATTAAAAATCATTTCCTAATAAAGGAATTATGACTGATGACTCGACCTCCGTAAAACATTTGGCTAGAAAAATTTCTAATCATGATGAAGGAGAACAAAATGAAATAATTATGAGATATCTAGAAGAAGTCAAGAAGAAGATTCTTCTAAATATAAGTCATTACGCAAAATCAGATTCTTCAATACGTAGTGAATCAAGTGAAGATATGCACGAAGCCCAACAATATGAAGAAGAAAGTCTAGTGGATGTAGTGAAGAAAGCCAAAGATTTTTTGGCAAAATTAAAGGACAAAGTGTAAAGCTTAGGCGCGTCGGTAGTGGGCCCGCAATACTGTAGCAACACTGTTCACCAACAGTAGATACACTGTTACCAGGACCCAGATAGGGGCCCAGTATCCTTTACATAGATGCTTTCTTTTTTCTATAAATAGGTTTGTTTTTCTTTAATTAAGAGCAGGTTTTAGAAACCATCTCTCCTTCTTCCTACTCTCTCTCTCCCCACTTGTAAAATATTTTCAAGTATTGTAAGCTTACCGGACTTTGGTCGGAGGAATAGTAAAGTGTGTTGTTTGTTACAAGGTACTTCCTTTTATTTTCAATTTTTATCTCTGAGTTAAGCCGTGACTATGTCCGGCTAAAAAATTATATCTATGCCAGATAACTAACTTCTCTTTTATATAGACCATGAACGGATCTAAGCTTTATTTAAATATAGAAGAATTTTAGTATGGCTTCTCGACTTGGTTCTGAGATTGAGGTACAGTCAGATCTAGTACTACTCTTATTGGCTTTGTCTTTATGACTCCGTCTGATGAGCCGTGGTTTTTAGCCCGAAATTGAGTTTGATAAGTAGGGCGCCTCATACCCGGTTAGAACTATCAGACAATGGGCTTAATAAAAGTATGTATTAGCTTCTTGACAGGCCCTTTGCTTGGGTAAAATAATTAAACCATGCAGTCTGAGAAACTACGTTAAAATTCTTGTATATTTTGATTCTTATGTAGTTGGACTACCTCTAAGGATATTGACTTGCTTGATCTATGACTGGGCGGACCACCGCCAGGTCAGTGATCCTGTACCGTTGGTATCAGAGCCTTGGAACTTTCATGGTATATATATAATTGATGTGAAGAATTTCGGCATAGATATATTCTCTCTTTTATAGATCAAGAAGATATTAAAAGCACTCGACTAGAAGAGGTAGATATACCTCAAAATATTGATTTGTTAAACAAATGGACTATTTCGAAAGTTAATAAAAAAACCATTTTTGATTATGGTTGGTTTGATAAGATTTCTAATAAACAGTTCATTAAAACAACTGAACAATCCTTGGCGCTAAGCTCGTCCGAACAGACTATTCGTTTATTAAATAAGCGTGATATTGAATTATATAAATCTCAGTATAAATTTTTGCATATTGGCATGGTTCAAATTGCTTTTAAACCTTTAACTCTTAAAGGGTTACCAGAGACTTTCTTAGCTGCTCTACGAGATGCGAGGAATTTAAATTTTCGTCAATCCTTGATGGGTTCGATAGAATCTACGGTGGCCTATGGTCCAGTTTATTTTAATGCTCAGCCCAATTTGCAGTTATCTTTGACTGATTCTAATATATTAGATGCTTCAACCTTGAATGTTAAAACACATGGCTATAACTATGCACCTGGATCTGAATTAATTTGCTTGTTGTATAGAATCTATTATAAATTACTTGCTACTTTGAATCCTAGATGTAAATTATATGATACATCTGATCAAACTATTTTAGTAGAAACTAATTTCGCCAGATCTAAGGTCACTACTAGAAGACGTATAAAATGGGAAGAAATTAATTTTCCTACCACTTGGATTTTAGATTCTGTTATACCCTCTGAGCAAATGACCGATGCTGTCACTAATTCAGAATATTCTCATATTAGTCAAAATTCCGATGGAAAAATTTGTATGCAGCTTGATGAAAAAAGTGTTCCTTATAGTAGACATTCTTTTACTTCTGATAGAAGACTGGCTATTCAACATATTTCTCCGATAGAACCTTGTTATGGTCTAGCAAGAAATCACGCTGCTTCATTACATACTTTATCAACAGTTATATCTGCAGAAAAACAAAAAATTAAAATTGATCCTTGGTTAAACATTATCCAAACGAATGATAAAGCATCTGATATTTCTGATAAGGATATTCCTTCTATATCCGAGATGGATTTTAATCTAAATGATACTTAATGATGAGTGAACATCAAATTGATTTTAGTCCAGGTTCACTGGCAAGAAAATATATTCAAAATGAATTTTTAAATGAAAAATGGAACCGGTTTAAAACTTGGTTTTTTGACACTTATAGTAAAGAAGATTTAAATAATATTTCTCAAGAGTTTTATGAAACTTGTGCATTACATAATCATATTATGTTTTTTGTGCCTTGGTTTATATCCACTTATTTGCCCCTGTTCATCAACGTTCTTGAACGATCTTACAAAGATGAATCGGGTAATATTATTCAATCCATTTATCCTCCTCAAGCTCCGTTTATTTTACCCAATAATACTGGTATTTCTTTTACTGCTTTTCATAAATTTATTGATAATGATGTCGCCGCAGTAAGTATAAATGAAATTAATCGTCTTATTTCTCAAAATAATTATTTGGGCCTATATGTCAAAGTTATTGGTGAACATATATGTTCTCTAGACAAAAAATTAGATAGCCTGTCTAATCTGATTGTTCAAATTGATAGCAAGCTAAAATCTGTGAAACAAGTTTCGGAACAGGCTTCTTCGTCAAAACAGCCTGATGTCCATATTCAAAGGCCTCCTGAGATTCAGGATTTTATTCTTAGACCTTTGCTCGACCTTGAAAATCTTCTTGATAATATTTTTTCACAATTTGGTGCAAGTGCAAAACCGATAAGTCTCGCTGAAGATTTTGCAGATGAGATAGAAGCCACTTTTGATTTCAAAACTCAAATGGAAATGGAAGTTAATAAACTTCATGGGTATCCAAAGAACAATAGTGGTAATACTGCTTATGCTAGAAAACCTAGCATGCAAACATATTACTATCCCAGACCTACTCCTCAAGATGTTTTAATAGAGGCAAGGGATTGGAATCAAACTAACACTTCTTATAGTGGAAGTGAGATTTATGAATGGAATCTCGATGGGTTAACTGATAGGAAGTTGACGATTATTGTTCATAGAATGCTTATGTATGCTACTATCTGCAAAAGTGTTAGTAACACTGACAAGACCATTTGCAAGATGATTATTGTAGGATTTACTGGTCAACTAAGAGGATGGTGGGATAATTATATGCCCTCTGATGCAAGAGCAGCAGTTATTAATGCTAAGGCAGTAAATGAAGGAGTTGATAATTTAGGCTTTGCCCTTGTTCAAAATAGAGAAGACGCTGTGTATATACTTATTTTGACTATTCTTTAACATTTTACTGGTAGATTTACCAATCAATATGAAACCATTAGATCTCTTCTAAATGGTCTTAGATGTAGACATTTAGGTGAGTTTAGATGGTATAAAGACACTTATTTAAGTCGGGTCATGGAACTTCCCAAAAATGGTTTAGAATTTTGGAAAGCCAAATTTATTGATGGCTTACCTTCTTTATTTGCAGAAAGAGTAAAAAAGACTCTTAGAAATCCTCAAGGAATTATTCCATATAGTGATTTTACTTATGGAAAGCTTATTGGGGCTTGTACGCAAGAAGGCATAAATTTGTGCAATGAGTTAAAACTCTCAAGACAGCTTAAGATGGATAAGCTTAGAGAAAAGTCTCAATTAGGAGATTTTTGTACTCAATTCGATTTACCGAATGCTTCAAAAAGCACCAACCGAGAAACTTCTAAATTAGAATCTCATAGATCTCATCATAAGAAAAGAAGATCTAGAAGAAGGACTAAAGAAGAAAGAGATGAGCGTAGGACTCATCGTAAATCTCATAGATTTACCAGTAATAGGTCAAGGCGAAATCTTGATAAGATTAAGTGTTATAAATATGGAAAATTTGGGCATATAGCTCCAAATTGTAAGCTAGAAAAGCTTAAGATTCTAGAACTTGATGATGATATTCAAGAGAAGATTTATAGTTTTCTATATACTTCTGGTTCTTAATCAGATTATGATGATTCTGAAGCAAGTTATGCAACGGAGGATGAGCAACCTGAGCCTTCTAAGGTTCATCAAGATTCGAATGATGCTTGCAAATGTCATGGTGATACTTGTCACTGCGAACATGATGAATTTTACAAGCTGCAATCTCAGTTTGAAGACATGAATATGTTCACTATCACTGCAGACAATGTGATAGAACTTCTAAAAGAAGTTACTAATAATACTCTACGTGAAAAGATCATTCAATTGACTGCTAGTAAAACTAGCTCTTCAACTAGTATTCCTAGTGATAAAAAGGTTAAAGATGATTTTAATTATTCTGCTCCTTACTCCTTGTCTAAAGTTCATAATAGACTATCTTCTAAACAAACCATGGTTATTCGTGATACCTCTTTTGATGATTTAAAAGGAGAAATTGAACATTTGAAGGAAGAAATTAAATTTCTTAAACAAAATCATATTATTTATGACCACCGTCTTACTCAAATTGAGTCTGCTAATAGCAAAGGAAAAAATAAGGTTGATGATGAATCTACTGCTGAAGAAAATATTCTTGCCAACACTTGAATATTGATCCGAAACAAAATATGTTTTTAGGAATGATGCAAATTGTTACAGCTCATAAATGGTATGTTAAATGTACTATATTAATTGATAATACTTTTTCTATAACTAACATTGCTATGATTGATAGTGACACTGATGTAAGTTGCATTCAAGAAGGTCTTGTACCTACTAAAGATTTTGAAAAAACAACTCATATGGTTAAATCTGCATCTGGTCATGCTTTAGATATAAAGTATAAATTATCTAATACTCGTATTTTCCAGAATAAAGTTTGTATTCCTCACTTCTTTTTCTTAGTAAAAAATCAGTTATACCCTCCTATTATTCTAGGAACTCCTTTTATAAATGCAATTTATCCTTTTACTAATATAAATGCTAAAGGATTTTCTGCTACTTATAAAAATCAAGATATTAGTTATACTTTTATCACCGAGCCTATTTGTAGAGATATTAATGCTCTAATTGAAATGAAACAAAAGCATGTTGATTATTTACAACTTGATATATTTAGTATGAATATATTCGATACTTTAAAATCTGCTAAAATACAGGAAAAAATTAAACTCATTTCTGAAAAAATGGCCATTGATATTTGTGCTGATCATCCTAGTGCCTTTTGGAATCAGAAAAAGCATATTGTAACTCTTCCATCTGAAGATGATTTCTCTGTGGAAAATATCCCTACCAAATCTCATCCTTGTCAGATGAATATCGAATTGGTTGAATTCTGCAAAAAAGAAATTGATAATTTATTACAAAAGGGATTGATAAAGCCTTCCAAATCACCATGGTCGTGTACTGTTTTTTATGTTAATAACGCAGCAGAAAAAGAACGAGGTGTTCCCGGGTTAGTTATACATTATAAACCTTTAAATAAATTTTTAAAATGGATTAGATATCCTATTCCTAATAAAGGAGATTTATTAACCAGATTATATGATGCTAATANTGTTCCCGGGTTAGTTATAAATTATAAACCTTTAAATAAATTTTTAAAATGGATTAGATATCCTATTCCTAATAAAAGAGATTTATTAACCAGATTATATGATGCTAATATCTTTTCAAAATTTGATTGAAAATCTAGATATTGGCAATCCAAATATTTAGAGACCATTCATATAGAACGGCATTTAATGTTCCGTTTTGACAGTACGAATGGAATGTAATGCCTTTTGGGTTAAAAAATGCTCCCTCAGAATTTCAAAAGATAATGAATGATATTTTCAATCCCTATTTGGATTTCATCATAGTTTCAAAAGATATTTTCAATCTACGGTGGCCTGTGGTCCAGTTTATTTTAATGCTCAGCCCAATTTGCAATTATCTTTGACTGATTCTAATATATTAGATGCTTTAACCTTGAATGTTAAAACACATGGCTATAACTATGCACCTGGATCTGATTTGTTAAACAAATGGACTACTCCGAAAGTTAATATAAAAACCATTTATGATTATGGTTGGTTTGATAAGATTTCTAATAAACAGTCGATTAAAACAACTGAACAATCCTTGGCGCTAAACTCGTCCGAACAAACTATTCGTTTATTAAATAAGCGTGATATTGAATTATATAAATCTCAGTATAAATTTTTGCATATTGGCATGGTTCAAATTGCTTTTAAACCTTTAACTCTTAAAGGGTTACCAGAGACTTTCTTAGCTGCTCAACGAGATGCGAGGAATTTAAATTTTCGTCAATCCTTGATGGGTTCGATAGAATCTATGGTGGCCTATGGTCCAGTTTATTTTAATGCTCAGCCCAATTTGCAGTTATCTTTGACTGATTCTAATAGATTAGATGCTTTAACCTTGAATGTTAAAACACATGGCTATAACTATGCACCTGGATCTGAATTAATTTGTTTGTCGTATAGAATCTATTATAAATTACTTGCTACTTTAAATCCTAGATGTAAATTATATGATACATCTGATCAAACTATTTTAGTAGAAACTAATTTCGCCAGATCTAAGGTCACTACTAGAAGACCTATAAAATGGGAAGAAATTAATTTTCCTACCACTTGGATTTTAGATTTTGTTATACCCCCTGAGCAAATGGCCGATGTTATCACTAATTCTGAATATTCTCATATTAGTCAAAATTCCGATGGAAAAATTTGTATGCAGCTTGATGAAAAAAGTGTTCCTTATAGTAGACATTCTTTTACTTCTAATAGAAGACTGGCTATTCAACATATTTCTCCGATAGAACCTTGTTATGGTCTAGCAAGAAATCGCGCTGCTTCATTACATACTTTATCAACAGTTATGTCTGCAGAAAAATAAAAAATTAAAATTGATCCTCGATTAAACATAATCCAAACGAATGATAAAGCATCTGATATTTCTGATAAGGATATTCCTTCTGTATCCGAGATGGATTTTAATCTAAATGATACTTAATGATGAGTGAACATCAAATTGATTTTAGTCCAAGTTCACTGGCAAGAAAATATATTCAAAATGAATTTTTAAATGAAAAATGGAACCGGTTTAAAACTTGGTTTTTTGACACTTATAGTAAAGAAGATTTAAATAATATTTCTCAAGAGTTTTATGAAACTTGTGCATTACATAATCATATTATGTTTTTTGTGCCTTGGTTTATAACCACTTATTTGCCCCTGTTCATCAACGTTCTTGAACGATCTTACAAAGATGAATCGGGTAATATTATTCAATCCATTTATCCTCCTCAAGCTCCGTTTATTTTACCCAATAATACTGGTATTTCTTTTACTGCTTTTCATAAATTTATTGATAATGATGTCGCCGCAGTAAGTATAAATGAAATTAATCGTCTTATTTCTCAAAATAATTATTTGGGCCTATA
Source organism: Solanum stenotomum (assembly GCF_019186545.1). NCBI lineage: Eukaryota > Viridiplantae > Streptophyta > Magnoliopsida > Solanales > Solanaceae > Solanum > Solanum stenotomum. The sequence continues at coordinate 34,313,685 of NC_064285.1, read as the reverse complement.
TGTCAAAGTTATTGGTGAACATATCTGTTCTCTAGACAAAAAATTAGATAGCCTGTCTAATCTGATTGTTCAAATTGATAGCAAGCTAAAATCTGTGAAACAAGTTTCGGAACAGGCTTCTTCGTCAAAACAGCCTGTTGTCCATATTCAAAGGCCTCCTAAGATTCAGGATTTTATTCTTAGACCTTTGCACGACCTTGAAAATCTTCTTGATAAATTTTTTTCACAATTTGGTGCAAGTGCAAAACCGATAAGTCTCGCTGAAGATTTTGCAGATGAGATGGAAGCCACTTTTGATTTCAAAACTCAAATGGAAATGGAAGTTAATAAACTTCATGGGTATCCAAAGAACAATAGTGGTAATACTGCTTATGCTAGAAAACCTAGCATGCAAACATATTACTATCCCAGGCGTACTCCTCAAGATGTTTTAATAGAGGAAAGAGATTGGAATCAAACTAACACTTCTTATAGTGGAAGTGAGATTTATGAATGGAATCTCGATGGGTTAACTGATAGGCAGTTGACGATTATGGTTCATAGAATGCTTTATCTCATGTTGATTATATCGTACATGTTCCTTCTAGAGCATCTACTTCTCAAATTAGAAAAAATTTTAGATGTGATAATATAATAATTGATAGGGATAATATTGCTAGATCTGTCCCCAGGTCCAACTCAGATTTGGATATAACCGAAACTGAAATGAATTTTCCAGACGGATTATCTATATAAACTGTTTTTATGATGTCTGAAAAACAGATTGATTTTAGTCTGGGTTCCCCGACAATAGCAAAGATTGCTAAAGATTTTAGACGATCTAAACGGAAACCTTTTCGAAAATGGTTCTTAAAAAATTTTAATGATGAAGAACAGTTTGGTTTTCCAGAAGAATTTTATAAAGATCTTATTGAATCAGGACAAAATTCTTTTATATCTTTTGTTCCATGGTTTATGTGCAATCATGTTCATAATTATATCTCTATGATAGAAAGAGATTTTACTTTGAGTAATAGAGAAATTACCAAATTAGTTTTCCCTCCATTACAATCTTTTCAAATTAATAAAAATGATAAGATTGTTAACTTTAATGCTTTTTCAAAATTCTTTGAAAATGATACTGCCCTTGTTACCACACAACATATTAATGTCATTATTAAGCAGGGTAATTATGCAATTATTTATATGAGCATATTAGGTGAGCATATTGTTTCTTTACATGAAAAAGTTGATAAACTTATCTCTCTGATCAATTCCAATTCTAAAGGAAAAGAGAAAGTTGCTCATAGCAGTATTCAACCTCCCCCAGAGATCGGTGATTTTAAGTTAAAAGACTTTTTTGATCTTGAGAATTTCTTGGAAAAGAAATTCAAAGGTGGTAGTTTAAAGCCTATAAAAGTTGATAACTTTTCAGAAGGAGAAAGCAGTTATCAGAGAGAATTTTTTGATGATAATAATAAAATCTCAGAAAAGTATGCGAGAAAGCCGGTCCAAAGGATGTACTACTATCCTAGACCGACTCCACAAGGTGTATTGTTGGAGGAACATGAACACATTATAACTAATAGTTATAATGGAAAGGAAATCTATGAATGGAACATAGATGGTTATACAGATTGACAAATTTATACAACGGTGCATCGAATGCTAATGTACAGTACTATCTATAAGACTAACAAGAATAGTGATAAGACTATTGTTGATATGATAACAACAGGATTTACAGGTCAATTAAAAGGTTGGTGGGATAATTATCTCAATCAAGGGCAAAAAGATAAGATTCTCCAAGCAGTTAAACACGAAGGAGAACAGACTTATACCCAAAATATTGTTTATACCCTGGTTCTAAATATCATAGAACACTTCTCAGGAAGATGGTCGGATAATAGTAAGACCATTAGAACTTTGCTTTAAAAGCTGAGATGTAAGACTCTTACATCCTTCAAATTCTACAAAGATGTTTTCTTAAGCAGATTATGGAATTGCCAGAGTGTAATAGCACTCATTGGAAATCCAAATTTATAGATGGATTACCGACTCTCTTTGCAGAAAGAGTTAGGAAAACTCTTAGAGGAAAAAATCATAGTATTAACTATGAGGATTATACCTACGGAAAGCTCATAAGCGCTTGCGTACAAGAAGGAATTTCTCTATGCAATGAAATCAAGTTGAATCAACAGATTAATGACATAGTCTCAATGAAAGACAACAATTGAGAGAATTTTGTGAACAATTCGCTTTGGATGTTCCCAAGAAAAATCCAAGGATAGAGAACACTCTCTGAAAAAGAAGAAATCTTCCAAAAAGGACTATGAAAAATGGAAGAGAAAAAGAATTAAGAAAAGAAAGGCGAGCTGCCGGAAGAAAAGAAGAAAAAAGATTTTATAAATCTAAATGGAGGTATGATAAGTCCGATACTCGCCACAAATGTGGAAGATTTGGCCATTATGCCACGGATTGCAAAGTCAAGGAGAAAATCAAAAACCTTGACATAGATGATAGTATGAAGGATTCCCTTTATAAGATTATGTTAAACTCTGATTCGGAAAAATCAGAAGAAGGGTACAACAGTCAGGAGGAATTCTCTACGAGCGAAGATCTTAAAGCTCTTCAACAAGAAGATTATATGTCTTCAGAGGATGAATGCCTACCTTGTCAACAAGGGATGGAATGTGACAAGGACGGCGAAGAAGATGATCTTTATAAGATATATTCTCAATTCAAGGAATTGAGTATCAATGTCATTGATAATGACAAAGTTATAGAGCTCTTACAAAGCATAAAAGATCCAGAAATAAGAGCTCAAATTATTGATAAGATTGGTAATACATCTACCTCTGAGAATCATATCAAAGAAGAGGTTCCTACAAAAGAAGGTTCATATACCATGGCAGAGGTAAAAAACCTCTTACTTGAAAGGAAGAAACTTATAAGTTTTCCTATTACGATCAGTGATCTGAAACAAGAGATTAATAATCTCAAGGAGGACATTCTTTGCCTTAAAGAAAAGAATATGGTTATTGAAGTCAGGCTAGATAATATCGAAAGTCTTAAGGATTTGGGTAATAACTTAGAATCGTCTTCGTCTATGGAAGGAGAAAGTAATAATCTTGATTTTATGAAAAATCTTTATTTTAAAAATGATAAAAGGGATTTTTTACAGAGTCTTAAAGCTTTTACGTATCGATAGTTTTATACTAAAATCACTCTTCTTATTGATTATAATTATAAAAAAATAATTTATTGCTCTCATGATAGTGCAGTTGATCTAAATTGTATTTAGGAACGACTGATTCCTTCGAGGTATTTTCATAAAACTACCCATAGTCTTCGTTCTGCCAATGGTAGTAAAATGGGTATTGAATTTAAATTACCTAAAACTTTTATTTGTAAAGGAAAGAATTGCACTCCTCAAAGGTTTGTTTTAGTAAAAGATATTACTAAAAAGATTATATTAGGTGTACCTTTTATAATGATATTTTTCCCCTTACTTATTGGGATAATGAAAAAATTATTGGTACTTGGAATAAAAAAAAATTTATATTAGAATTTATTACAAAACCTTTTACGAGGATGATTAATAAATTAACCTCGAAATTGATGTTGAAAACTAACCAAGTCAGTTTTATAAATCAAGAAATTAATAGTATTGAGGTTGATCATATTTTACAAAATCCTAAATTAAAGGATAAAATTTCTATTTTAAAAAATTAGTTCTCCATTGATATTTGCGGAGATCATCCTAACGCTTTTTGGAGCAGGAAAAAGCATGTTGTCAGCCTCCCTTATGAGGAGAAATTTGTTGAGGATAATATTCCTACCAAAGCTAGGCCTTGCCAGATGAATGCAGATTATGTAGAATTGTGTAAAAAGGAGATTGATTCCTTGTTACAAAAAGGCCTCATAAGGCACTCTAAGTCCCTATGGTCTTGTACGACATTTTATGTTAATAAACATGGTGGACAAGAAAGAGGCGCGCCAAGATTGGTAATTAATTATAAGCTGCTTAATAAAGCGTTGAAATGGATCAAGTACCCTATTCGTAATAAAAATGATTTATTAGATAGAGTTTATGATGCCATTATATTTTCTAAATTTGATTTGAAATCAAGTTATTGGCATATTCAGATAGCTGAGTCAGACATGTTTAAAACGGCTTTCAATGTCCCCATGGGTCAGTTTGAATGGAACGTTATGCCCTTTGGTTTAAAAAACGCACTATCCGAATTTCAAAAGATTATGAATGATATTTTCATGCCTTTTAGTAATTTTATAATTGTCTATATAGATGATATTCTGATATTTTCCAAAAATGTGGAAACTCATTTCAAGCATCTTGAGTTAGGTAAGAAAATTATTATTCAAAATGGCTTGGTTATATCTCAGCCCAAGATGGCTTTATTTCAAACGAAATATTAGATTTTTAGGTCATAATATTGAAAGGGGCCATATCAGCCCAATTAATAGAAGCATTGAATTTGCATCTAAATTCCCTGATATTATGACAAATAAAACCCAGTTGCAGAGATTTCTCAGTAGTTTAAATTATGTTGCTCCTTTTATAAAGGATTTGACCAAAGATACAACCATTTTATATGACAGGTTGAAGAACAATCCGAAACCTTGGTCAAATGATCATACTGAAGCAGTTAAGAGGATTAAGGCAAATGATGAGACCTTCATGGCCTCCACCTTCAAGAAGGGGACAAGAAGGAAGAGTAGGAACATGAAGATGAGGTCATATCCTCGTCCAATTGGGTAACAAACAACTAATAGCAGCAAATAATATTGCCTTGTCAAGTGGTGTTAATACAGACCATCCTATGTATAAGGAATTCATGGATTTTAAGAAATCCAAAAAAGCAGATACTACTCCTCCAGCTTATGCCACAATCCTCATGGATGAAGAAAGTACGGAAGTATTTGATCTAAATAATAAAAGAGAAGTTATACTCCTCTTAGAAAATAGTGACTTGAAATGGAAGAATGATCCATGAAAGGTAATGTCTAGATATCTAGATACAACTTGTTATACTATGACTTGTTTATAAATACAGGATGCAATATGAGTTGATACTCTTAGCTACATGATCGGGAGAATTTCAACATTTCTACCCCGCGAATACAAGAAAAGTTTATAACTTTTCCAAACTTATTATCAAAAAGATTTTAACTCCTAAAAATGGGGAATGAGCCCCTTAAAGGAAATGGATTATATCCATCCTGAGCAAAGAGTCGCGGTAAAATACAATTACTGGAATTATGTTGACATCTTTAATAAAGCCTTGTTATACGAGAATGATAATAGAAAGCATTCGTGGTTCATAAAAATTTGTTCTAATGTGTTTGGCAGACAAATTTCAAACTGGTTTTGCAAATGGTGGACTTTATATGGTCCTTCGATAAAGATACTACCTGAACAATACAAGAAATTATATTCTGAATGGATAGATATAGCCCCGAAATATTTATGTCTACAAAGAGATAATATTTTCTTTGAAGGAATGTCACTAATGTATTTCTTTATAGAATTCTCAATCCATGGATTATGAAATGGTCTGTAGAAGTTGATAATACTTCTGAAGGGTTCCCATGTCTACAAAGAACTTTTTATACAAAGTTCTGGAACAAATTAGTACATAAAGACCTTGAAGGCAAAATTTATGGTCAAGAGATTTTAGATTTAATAAATCAAACAATCGACAAATACCATAATACAGGTCGGTTGGAAATCCAAGAAAATGATATAAGTCCTTTCAAACAAATTACTAGGAAACTTCATATGAAGAAAGCAATTATATCCAAATCAGAGGCTATAGCCATGTACATGGAAGAAGTCAAAAGAGACTTAATAAAAAATCTTGATATAGATATCAGAGATGATATTTCCATGGCGTAAGCAAGTCACACCAACAACGATTATGAAGAATGGATAGCTGGTGAAGAACAGAGTGATCATAGTAATGAAGAAATAGATATTGATGCTCTCTTAGCTAAATTCCAAGAACAAGTGGAAGAATCTTCCAACAAAGCCACCTGCAAAGGCAAAAACAAGATGTGAAAGAAGACCCCATAGAACAAAATAATTGGGGTAATAATCCAAGCGACTTTAATAAAGGCAAAGACTTCTTGATAAAGCAGAAGACTCCAAAATAGATTTAATAAAGAGAAGAAGTGGAGCCGAAAGTAATATGTCGGCCATGTGAAGTAGTGGAGAGGCCACACTGGTCTGTCGGCCATATATTTGTATTATAGGCCATTGTAAAAGGTGTGGGCCATTTTATTTTATCTTTTAAGATTCTTCGACCCCTATATAAAGGGGCAGAGTTTCACTTAGTAGAGGCAAGTTTTAGAAAACCCCCCCCCCCTCTCTCTCTCCCTAAGTATTGTAATATTTTCCTTTGTAAGTTTTCCTTAAATTTGAATAAGAAGCTTCAAATTTGGTTTGTACATCAGTGGGTTTGGAGCTCGACTCCAGGTACTATTCTTCTTTTATTTATTTATTTCTTTATGTACTTAGCCTAAATGATAGGCTAAATTATTTGTGTTGAGCTATAACATACTAGGTTACTATAAGATATGGCATTTGTGTCTATTATGAAGACAGTTTAAACAGTTAGACTGAGGTCAGATGTAAGTTATCCAAACAGGTTAGTGAAAGTTTATGAAAGGCTGCCGAAGGAATCCGTTGGATTACCCGTTGGCTAGGGAAGGCGCAGGGCGGACCTGGATAGTAGGGGATTTTATTAACTTTCATTAACTATTGCCAAGACTATTTACATTAGTAAAGGTCCCTTATAGTTTGACTATTATTATTATTATTATTATTATTATTATTATTATTATTATTATTTGTTCAAGTGGCCTACATATTGAAAACTAATATTAAAAGACATAAATAATCTCCCCATAAACGAAAATCTATATCGACTACATTGTGGATGCTCTTGTGTTATTGGTATGAGAAGAGAGGTCTTCAATTTATAGAGTTCCAAACTTTTCCTCTAAGGAAAAAATAAACCAAATATGGAAGAAAATAATGTTTTCCTTTCGGGAAAAGTTAAAGTATTTACGGTAATACTTTGTCTTTCCTTTTAGGGAAAAAATAAACTTCAAATAAGGTAAGAAATTCAGGACAAAATTCTAACACAATCATCGACCCCATAGGACAAAAACATGTGTTAAATAAGCACTAAAAATAATTCACAAGAGAATGGAGACTTAGGATTTTTGGAAATTAAGAAATACCTGTTGCGACCTACGTTGCTGTCGACGTCTGCTGCTGTGAGTTGTTGTTGTTGACGACGTCCGCTGCTATAAGTTGTTGCTGAGTCATGCGCCGGACGACATGAGAGAGGCGGCACCGGTTGATGTAGGGAGGGGTGGCGTGGCGATGCTTAGGCTGAGAGAGGTGGTTTGTTGCGGCTGCTTAGGAGTGAGAGAGGTGACTTAGGGTTTTGGGAGAAATGGAAAATTAATTATCATTCTTTTTTTAAAAAGTAGTGTTAATTTACTAACCAAGAGATGTCAGTGTTTTTTTAAATAATTATCTATATTATTATATCGACCTCTTGTAGTCAGTTTTGTCAATTCAAATTATTAAAAATATTTAATAAATACCAACTTCGTGAAGTTGATATTATTTAAATAAAATAATAATTTAAATAGAGTGACCTTTAGAAGTCTGTGTTTATTAATTTATTTAAAAATAAACTTACCTCTTGAGGTCGATTTTATTAATTAAATTTATATATATATTTATTACATGTTAATTATATCAAGGTATTTCATATGTGGATTGATCGGTGTTTCTATTATAAAAAAAGTATTTCATATCCGGACCATTAATATGTTGGACTTGATTTGTTACACTACTTGATGAGTATATATTGTTGGGTATGTAGCAAGAGTTAATGGGAAATGGAGGGAAGATGAAAGAGGAACTTGAAAAAGTTGGGAACTTGACAAGTTGAGAACTTGAAAAGTCCTCTTATGCTTTATGGAAAAGACATTGAAAAGACATTTGTCCCTCATTGGTGGTGGAAAGAAAAATAGGAGAGTTTAAATATAGAAACACTCCTATTAATTGTTAAAAGGGTTGGAAAGAGGGACCCCCCTCGCGCCGTCGTCGTCGCTCGCTCGGCTTTGGATTTGGATTTGGAAAAATGATCGATCGAGAGATTATTTTTTGGAAAAAGTTTATTTTAATTATTTTAGTTAATTAATTATTTAGATAAATTAAATTAAATGGCAAACGTTTTAATTAGTTAATTAACCGATTCAATTAATTAGTTAATTGACCTGACCCGACTCAGATCCACGCGCGACCCATTTTATTTAAATCTTTTCCGTTTTTATTTAAATTTCCCACCATTGGAAGTGACTCTTCTGAAAGGTTGCAACTTCCAGAAACAGCAATGACCGTTTGAAAGGTTGCAAACTTTCATGAATGGTCGTGTGGATTCTGAAAGAATTGCAACCTTTCAGAACCAGTTCCTCTTGCCTATAAATACATTGATTTATCAGACTTATTCCTTACAAATTTTCTGATTTCTTCTTCTTCTTCTGCACAAAATTTCTTCGTGTACTTTACTGTTGTTGAGTGGTTCGCTGACACTAGAGTTTTGGATATCAATACACTGGTGATTGAGATCATTCTATCCTGGGAGGACATATTCCAAATCAAACCTCGGATACTAGAGGGGAATAATTTCCTTAAGGGGATACTATGCATTCAGTGGCTTGATCTTTTTCCTGATTCTGTTTTTCTAGATTGTGGTACGTTTTTTTACAGATTTTAGTTTTGTTAATTAATTTTTGTTCATCTATTCTTACTGGTTTATTAAACTTTGATTACTTCGTGTTTCTGCAAAGTTTATTGAAATCAGTAATTCTGGTTTTATAACACAGATTGATAACAATCTTAAGGAAATTATATTTTATACTTTTTAATCTGTGTTTCTGGTGGAGAGAAAAACCTTCGTGGTTTTATACTCCTGTTAAGTTTGCAATTTAAGTTATTGCTTACTTAGTCATTTGTATCAATTTTGTTACAGATTCTGAAATGGCTAATGACAATGTTACGGTGGCTGTTGCTGCACCAACCCGAGCTACTGTACCACCAGTAGAGAAACCGGGAAAATTCTCTGGTGTGAATTTCAAAGGATGGCAGCAACGGGTATTTTTCTGGCTTACCACTCTTGGTCTGCAGAAATTTACCAATGAAGTAACTCCAATGCCTGCTGCTGAAATGCCAGACATAGAAAAATTCAGGATTATTGAAGCATGGAATAGGCAAACTTCCTATGTAAGGGCTACATTTTGAGTACGTTAGAGGATGACTTATATAATGTCTATAGTGCAATGACAACTTCGAAAGAATTGTGAGATGCACTTGAGAAGAAATATAAGTCAGAAGATGCATGCTTGAAAAAGTTTGTGGTCGCAAAATTTTTAGACTATAAAATGTTAGATAGTAAAACTGTTGGATCATAAGTGCAGGAACTTCAACTTATTTTCCATGATCTGATTGCTGAAGATATGGTAGTAAATGAAGCGTTTCAAGTGGCTGCAATGATCGAGAAGTTACCTCCTTCGTGGAATGACTTCAAGAATTATTTAAAGCACAAACGTAAGGAAATGAAGCTTGAAGATCTTGTGATTCGGCTCAAGATTGAGGAAGATAACAAAACCGCCGAAAAGAAGTCTTGTAAGAGTTCGACAGTAATTGAAGTTACTATTGTTGAAGAAGCTCCTACCAAAGACAAGAAGAGAAAGAAGTACAATGGACAGAAGTCAGAGCAGGCCAAGAAAAAGTTCAAGGGCAACTGTTACAATTGTGGTAAGGCTGGTCACAAGTCTTCTGACTGTCGTGCTCCAAGAAAGGACAAAGACAAAGACAAAGGCAAAGGCAAAAGCCAAGCAAACATCGTGGAAGAGATGGAAGATGCAGATGATCTGTGTGCAATGATTTCAGAGTGCAACTTAGTTAGAAATCCCAAGAAGTGATTTCTCGACTCAGATGCCACTCGACATATTTGCTCTGCGAAAGAAGCCTTTGCAACATACACTCTTGTTGAGGTTGATGAAGATTTGTTCATGGGAAACACAACAACATCAAGGATTGCAGGAACTAGGAAAGTAATGTTGAAGATGACATCCAGCAAGGTGTTGACTCTGAATAACGTTCTGCACGTTCCTACTATTAGGAAGAATTTAGTTTCTGCTGCACTGCTCGTTAAAAATGGGTTTAAGTGTGTCCTAGTTAGTGACAAAGTTGTAATAAGTAAGAATGAGATGTTCTTAGGAAAAGGCTACCTCACTGAGGGTCTCTTCAAACTGAATGTAATGATTGTTGACAGTATTAATAAGAATTCTGCTTCTGTTTACTTATTGGAGTCAAATGATTTATGGCATGCCCGTTTGGGACATGTAAATTACAAAGCCTTGCGAAAATTGGTTACTTTAGAAGTATTGCCTAATTTTAAATGCGAAATTTGTGTGGAAAGTAAGTTTCTTAAACATCCTTATAAGTCTGTTGAAAGAAATTCAAAACATTTAGACTTAATTTACACAAATATATGCGATATGAAGTCGACACCATCTCATGGTGGGAAAAAGATTTTATAACTTTTATTGACGATTGCACTTGATTTTGTTATGTATATTTGCTTAATAGTAAGGATGAAGCAATTGATGCATTTAAGCAATACAAAAATGAAGTGGAAAATCAATTGAATCTAAAGATAAAAATGATTCGGAGTGATAGGGGTGGAGAATACGAATCTCTTTCTACGAGATGACACGGTTAGAAATCACCTATGTGAGTGTGAAGTGTAAGCCACTTCATAGAGAATTTTATGTCAAAAGCCTATTCTTTATACACTCATGAAACCAGGAGGTGTTCATGGTTGAAACGAACACAACCGTAAGAAACATAAACGGTAAAGGGTTAATAGTGTGACATATGGTTGTCTAGGTATACACCAAAGCTCGACAGTTCAAAGATATCGCATCTACCGATTGACCGAGTATATCCGACATATGTTCACTACGGAAAGTCCAAGGGGAAACCTACTTATCCAGATGTAATTGATTCTTGCTTGTAAAGTACACACTCGTCCGTGCATTCCCTATGTTATAAACATTCCCCATTAATGTAGGGGATTGTTGGGTATGTAGCAAGAGTTAATGGGAAATGGGGGGAAGATGAAAGAGGAACTTGAAAAAGTTGGGAACTTGAAAAGTCCTCTTATGCTTTATTGAAAAGACATTTGTCCCTCATCGGTGGTGGAAAGAAAAATAGAAGAGCTTAAATATAGAAACACTCCTATTAATTATTAAAAGGGTTGGAAAGAGGGATCCCCCTCGCGCCGTCGTCGTCGCTCGCTCGGCTTCGGATTTGGATTTGGAAAAATGATCGATCGAGAGATTATTTTTTGGACAAAAGTTTGTTTTAATTATTTTAGTTAATTAATTATTTAATTAATTAAATTAAATGGCCAACGTTTTAATTAGTTAATTAACCGATTCAATTAATTAGTTAATTGACCCGACTCGACTCGGATCCACGTGCGACCCATTTTATTTAAATCTTTCCCATTTTTATTTAAATTTCCCACCGTTGGAAGTGACTCTTCTGAAAGGTTGCAACTTTCAGAAACAGCCATGATTGTTTGAAAGGTTGCAAACTTTCATGAATGGTCGTGTGGATTCTGAAAGGATTGCAACCTTTTGGAACCAGTTCCTCTTGCCTATAAATACATTGATTCCTCAGACTTATTCCTTACGAATTTTCTGATTTCTTCATGTACTTTACTGCTGTTGAGTGGTTCGCTGACACCAGAGTTTTGGGTATCAATACACTGGTGATTGAGATCATTCTATCATGGGAGGACATATTCCAAATCAAACCTTGGATACTAGAGGGGAATAATTTCCTTAAGGGGACACTGTGCATTCAGTGGGCATGATTTTTTTCCTGATTCTATTTTTCCAGATTGTGGTACGTTTTTTACAGATTCTAGTTTTGTTAATTAATTTCTGTTCATCTATTCTTACTGGTTTATTAAACTTTGATTACTTTGTGTTTCTGCAAAGTTTATTGAAATCAGTAATTCTGGTTTTATAACACAGATTGATAACATATATAACCTTCTAAAATTAATGTATTTCATACATTTTTAGTGGATAATCAATTACCTTTTGTTTGTGACATTACTACACGACACATTCATTTAATTTTGGATGTACAACCTTGATAAAGCTTATTTTGTTACAATACTTCACAATATATATCACCCTTTTTTACAAGTGAACAAGCAAAAGGACAAACACAACATCAAGTTGTTATACAAAAAGTAACGAAGATTGTATCATAAACTTGGGACCATTTTATTTCTTTTTTTTCTTGCTTAAGTACACATGTATGTAGGTAAGTTCAAATACCCTCCAATTTTCCTTCTTTTGGCAGACACGTAATACATTATTTGTTTTTATCTTTTGTGGGAGGCATCTGTTTTTCACTTCTACTCCCCAAATGTGTTTCCTCTTTCATATTCCCAATCCCCCGAAAAAAGATAAAATCTCTGTACAATTTCGATTAAACCTTAGCCATTTATTAATGCTTAAATGTTTTTTTTTCTGTCACCATATCTATGCTTAGTTATTTTTTCAATTTTTTATTCAGTTGGCTTAATTTTTGTTTCAATTTTTCTACTTTATTTGGTGTTTGATCTGTAGCTATGTTGCATGCATCAAATTCAAATTTAGTTAGTTGTTGTCACACATTGATTCTTTTGCTCTCTTCCTTTTCGTCTTTCCCTGTTCACAAGTCTTTAAAACTTATTTTTGGTTACTGATTTTTTTGTATTTTTTTTTCAATCTATTGATCGCAGGTTTTTGTGCATTTTGCCTCTCCCCTCCCGTATTTAATTTGAAGAGAATAACAGAGTCAAAAATGGGAGGGAAGCAAATTGATGGAAAATTGATGTAGAGTGATTTGAGTTTTGAGTTGGTGCAGCAATTTGGTGATGAAATTTCACATTTGGCTTTCGACATTAGAGGTAATTGTTTTTTCGAATCGGAAATTTCTGGGAGCTCTCCTTTCGATTTCATGAGTTTTCTTTTTTTTTCCATGAATTATTTGCCTGGTCTCCTGTTGCTATCCATACAAGCTTGAAATGTATGGCTATTCTCTTCTTTCCTATTGATCCTTATCGAGAATTTTGCCTCTTTTCCACTCCGTCCTAAAGATTCCCAATACAGACTTTACAACAATCCCTACTTGCATTTTTTTTTAAAAGATTGATAATGACTGTCAATCTTGACTAATCGATATGGTTCCCCTATAAGGAGAATGTTTGCCATGTGTTCCTTGGTAACACAAATAAGATCATGTGTGATAAGTCCTGCAACCCAAGGTTGAAACTTGGTTTTCTTAAATCTCATAAATTTAATAGGCATATCATATTAGTCACTTGATGTAATTCAACGTTTCTAAACCATCTTTTTATTCATTGGTGATTATTTCTTATACACATACGACTTGAAGGCTAACATGATTACTGGTTACTCTCTAGGATGATGATAACCCTTCTTTGTCAAATGCTTATGTGATGTCCTTAGATTCTTCAAATTCTGAATTTTATAGTTATTCTACCATCTATTATTGTGCGAGATGGACTTGAGACTCACTGCATTAACATGGAAAGTGCTGACATCATGTTTGAGCAAGGTGTTGATAGCAAATGCTCTATCAAGGATTTCACTAACATCGAAGAGTTCTCTTACCATTTTGAAGCTATTAACGTAAGGTAAACAAACAGATAGGAAAGGTGCCTGAAGGCTGAAATGAGATTGTAATTTTTTTTCTTTTTCGACATAGTAGTTTATGTGTTCTATCAATTAGTTGAAAATGTATACATGTCTCGTGATACTTTATAAAGAGAGCACACTAATAGAGGCTTGAGCACTTAGTATCAGACCCTACTAAGTAAAATTAATCACATGTAGAGGGTCTACTTGGAATATTTTTTCAAATTGATTAGAGTTTGTTGTACCAATACGACTTCAACAAATTGTACCAAAACTTAAAACTTGAACTTATTTCAATGGTTTCTTTCCCTTTATTCTATTAAAACACATGTATTGCAGTTTTCTCCAGCAAATACGTGCCTGCAGTTCTCTTCATCCTTTTCCAGCAAACACGGTTCAATTTTCACACACTTTCAAGAATTGGATGACTATGGTAAGTATTGGTTGAGTTTTTCATGGTCTTACTTTATTAATAATCACATTTTTTTTCATGTTTATGATTCTTTTAAATATAATTTCGTCTTGATATTTTGACTTACATGTTAATAATTGTATCCAATTGGCATATGTATTATCTCTTTGATGAATTTTATTTTTTGTTATTTTCTAACTAAATCATCATGTTGGAAATTTAATAAAAATGACATGTAAAATAAGTTGTCCGCACCTGAATGTACACTCAAGGTGTCTGAGTTATCTTAGTCTTTTCTAGATCAAGAAGGGAAATCTCTAGGACGACAGATGATCATGCATGACTTTGGCGCCAACCAACATTCTAGATTTGAATGATAATTCAAGGTATCATTTTCTGCGTGAAAACATGTGGAGCGCCAACTACGTTTTGCATTTATTTCTTGGCACAATTCTTGTGAATTTGTTAAGGGTCACCTTTTTCATTTATCTATGTATGTTTTCATATCTATGTCATTTCATTTCTAAGAGGATCATGAAAACATAAAAAGATTGTGTAGGATAGTTATTGGACATGCATAATAGCTGTGGCATTCAGAAAATTTTGACACCCTCACTTTTCTTTTACGCGCGAAGGTCCTTGAAAGTTTAGATAATGCTAAATGGAACATAGTTTCACAGTGACTATATTATGGAGAATTCATTAAAAAAATGTTTTCCATAACGGAATCTGATAAGTGAGTAAGCAGTTACGTAATCTTATGATTAAATGGGACTACCTTAGCTACGATGGTGGTGTACATATATATGTCAGAGGCAACTATTGAGGAGTTAACTGCATTGTTTGCAATAGTACAAGTATTGGTTTAATTTGTCATCAAAATGAAGACTAATTTTGACAAAAATCAGTTGGTCATTTCTTGGTGAGACATGAAAGTTGGTTTTTCCTCAATAATGTTTCTTTAAATATTTCCAAGTCCACCAATGAAAAGCTCCACATACCCTGCACTTCGGCCTAAGACTTTATATTGTGGTTATGGGCTGAAATCAATCCCCCATAGGGGCAAGTGAAAGAGATTGGCAAACAAACTGTGAGTAGCTCATAATGAGAGGTAAGGAATTAAAACTTATTTCCTGCAAAAATTATACATAGGAATTGTTTATGCATTATCTGTGGTTCTTATCTATCAAAATAAGAAGAAAAAAGAGAACTATTTCTATCTACGTTGGTTTTTTATGTAGGAAAAATTATACATTATTACTAATAGATGAGTTAAAATATTGCATCTACTGTTTTGTGTTGGCCATATAACATGTATCATACAATGTGATGGTGATTGGGTGCACCTCTTAGTGAAGTTAGAAATTTGACTTTTATATGTATCTTATTTTAATTTTCTTTCTAAAATTTGGTAACATCTCTCTAAGTGGTTATTGATAGAACTTTTGACGTTTTAATTAATTAAGCATTTATTATTGAAACTATAATTTATAATTTTAATTGTTTTCAATGATAAGAACCTAAATGTCCAACTGATTAGATCCACCTTTTCATAACAGTACACCCATCATTTCAAAATCGTGGATCCACATTTTCATAACAATACGCCCATTATTCCAGAATCCTGGATACGCCGTGTTGGAATGTATGCGTCCACTAACTACGATAGGATCAGGTCCTTTAAACAGATATGATACACTAAAGTAAATACTGGAAGTAAAGATAGCACACACAACTTTACGTGGAAACCTCCTTGCTCAAGGGAGTAAAACCACGACTTATTTCACAGGATTTTCAAACTATTTTTACTAATCTTCTCAAGCAAAAGTAAACATAGTTTACAACCACACCAGAGATTAACCTCCTAATCTCCACACTAAGTAATACAACCTATTACTTAAACGAGCCTAAGCAATTCCTGCATTGCCCACTATACTAACCCTCACTTATTAATATAGACTTTAAACGTAAGACACAAAGTTTCCCTCAACTATGTTCACAGTGATTCACACAAGTTTTGAAATGTTTCTAACACAAGTGAATCGAATCCTACAATATAAGCACAAATACAAGCAAACAAAATAACAATAGATTTAGGAAGCAAATCGTCTGGCAATAAGGTCCCTTGTTATTTTTTTCTCTCTTTGAATGAATAATCGATATGTTGTTTGTCATGTTGAATACATCAACCATAAAGAATTATTAACCGTTGGACAAACAACCTCGTCCAGTCTTATTGGTTCAGTATGCTGACAACCTCACTAACTTCTGACAAGACAGCTTTCTAGTTGTATAGCACATCACCTTGGACGAGAACACTCTACAGAGGACCAGGTTTTTGCATTTGTGAGGATCATCAAAACATCTGGAAACAGTTAGACTTCTTATTTTCTTCCTTTTTGATGATGACAAATAAACTACCTCACATAAGTTAACATTCATTCAAAGTATCAGTTCCCCTGTCTCAGTTCCCCCTGTCATTTTGCTGCCTCTAATTTCACATATCAAGCTTACAATCACACATTCCCCCTTTTGACATCATTGAAAAGGAGAGCTAGTAAACATATACGAGTTGCATGAAAAAACGTTAGGAACTCAAGGCAATGGGCCACACAATACATGTGCAAGTAAGCAGAAAATAGAAAAGATGAAACATAACAAACAGGGCAAGAGAGTTGATATCATTAGATCACTTATGTTGACCACATAATTCAACAAAAATAGTACACTTTGCCACTAGAGTAAGACAGAGAAAAATAGACAGGACACGGAAAGACTTAAGAATAAGGACAAGAGACACATTTAGGATGGAAGGGACTGGGGAATAAGGATTTCAATAGCAAAGTCATGCGCTCATTAGCATCGACATAAGCCTGAATGATTTGCTTGTTAAGATCTTGGACTTCCTCACTGAGTGAGGCATTTGTCTTCAGCAGCCGTGCATTCTCAGCTCTCAAATTTTCTACTTCCTCTTTATCCACAAAACTGGTACTAGGTCCCTTAGAGATGGTCTGCTGCATCTGAGCCTTAAGTCGTGCAATCTCAACCTCTTTAGCATTCAAGGTTACAGTAAGACCATTCAGCTCCCACTTGAGAGATTCTTGCTGCTCAAGAAGATCAAACACATGAGACTTACCCTTGACCTTTCCCTCAGCACATTCACATTCCAAGAGGGTTGTAGGAGAAAACATCTTCTTGATAGTACCAGGTACTCCTCTGCCAAAGGTTACACGGAAATGTTCAAACATATAGTTCAGCAGGTATCCATAAGGTATGTCATGTCTGGCATTTTTCCATGTCATCACCCTGTGCATGTGTGCAAGCATGATTGCTAGAAGATTGATGGCCTCAAGTTCATCCAACTATTCCATGAGGAACAAGTCTGCAGTAGATGTTATAGTTCTCTTCTCACTCCTTGGCACCAAGACATTGTTGATGAACTAAAACATCAACTGATATTTTCCCCTTTGGAACTTCTTGGGTAGACCAACATGTTTTATGTCCCCACGCTTTATAGCCCTTTGAACAAAATCACCAGAAGGTTTGCAACCTTTAATGGACCGGAACCCTATCACATGCACACTAAGAATGATACCCAAGTTTTCTTCATTCAGAGAGGTTTTTACCCCCCCTAACTGTTGTATTAATGCTTCCATCACTTAGAAGCTCCATCTTGTAATAGAACTCACGCACCTCTGGTTCATGGAAATAAGGTGCTGGACCTCCAAACAGGTGTTCTCAACTTTGCAAAGATACAATACCGAAAAGAGTAGATATACCATATTCTGTGAGGATTTCTGGATCAAACACTCTCCCATTCAACACATTTTGTTTCTCCATGTCGGCAATATGCTCTTCCCTAGTTAGCACTTTTTCCTCCACTGGCTTCTGAACAGGCAGACCTGGTCCCTTTATAGGTTTTTGTTTTAGAGGATACTTTTTATTCACCTTTTCCCTTTTCACAGGTGATTTCTTCATGGACTTAGGAGCCCTTTTAGCTTTGACTCGTTCAATTTCAGCCTCCTTCCTTCGTTTTGCCACTGGTTTGATGATATCTCCAGACTCTATTTTACTCGATCTTATATGTTGAGGCGTTGAGGTAGGTTCCTCAATAGGCACATTAAGATCCTTTTGTAGTCTTCAATTTTGTTCTGTTTGGATCTCGTTTGCGCTAAAGCATCTCCCATCAATTTTTGCACTTCTCCCCTTGTTGCAAATCTTCATTTATTTCCTTTGGAGTGAGACTCCACCATTTTCCCTTTCCCCTTTCTTTTTCTTTTCTTCTCAGACTCAGTAGGCTCATCATCATATTTAGTCTCACGTATGGCATCAACTGCTCCCAGATCTGAGACTACCATAGTTGAAGCATTAGCCCCTCGAACCCCTTTTCTATGACAGACTAGAGGAGTTTCTTCTTCCTCTCCCTCCTCACTGTCAACCCCAAAGGATTTAGGAGATTGGTCGAACAGAGGTTGAGCATTGTGAGGGACCTGTTCCGGCGATCTGGACTCTTGTTCCAACAGAGTTGGTTGAATGTCCCCTCTGAGAGATGCCAAACTTTGTACGACTACCAATTCCTCTACTGCTGCTAGAATGTCGAACTTTATACCCTTGCCCTCAGGCAAATCCCCTTCAAATAAACACTCAGACATGGTAGATGACATAGGCCTAGACATAACTTTTAGATCTTCACAGGGTGTCTCAAGGGTGGGTTGCACAATCGATCGGGCCTCGAAATTTAGGGAATCTTTGCCGGAAAGAACTAAAGTTGGAGAACAAGGCAAGATTTCCCCAGAGTTGAGTACATGAGATGCCAACACTTCAATACGGGGTGTGATAGATTCAGCAGTCTCACCAACCCCACATACAGGCGTGGATGGAGATCCTTTAGGGGGAGAAATTAAGAAAATAAATGAACTGGGATTTTCGATTTCTTGGGAGAGAGGCAGTTTCGAAGGAGAAGAAGAGGTAGACATTTTTTTAAGAGATGAGGAGAGAAAGGTTAGATGAACAATGAGAGAGTTCAAAGGAGAGAAGAAAGAATTTGTGATGTTTGAATTCTCTCGATAAGGTTGTATTTAACAAGGTATCGAGTCCCTGAACAATACTGACTCTTGATTTTAAAGTGAAAAGACGTCTGAAACTAACACAATAAGTGGGAAGATGACACGTGGCACTGACCGTTGAGAGAAAATTATATAGCAAAAAGTGATATAACCTTCTGGGACTAGGTCCCTTTCTATAGATAGCCTTGACTGTTATAGTTAAATCTTCCCCTTAGCCAACATGCCATGAGTGTGTGCCTGCAGTAAGGTACAAGATGAGAGTTCTCAAACATTAAGCAATACAACAAGTATAGATATCTGCCCTCCCTAACATAGTCAAAAGAGAGGTGTCATGCAAACTTGTTGTGGGATAAGATGATCTTATGCATCCCTAACTTCACTATATTTTTAATGAAGTTCTCTTCGCTCAATGCCTTGGTAAAGATATCAGCTACTTGATCTTCTATCTTGTAGTATCTCATCAATATATTGTTCTTCTCCACATTGTCCCTTAGAAAATGATGCCTCACATCTATGTTTTTGGTCCTCTTATGCTTGACAGGATTCTTGGCCATGTTTATTGCACTTGTATTGTCGCATATGAGAGGAATAATGTCAGTGACAACACCAAAATCTTTGAGCTGTTGCTTGATCCACAAGAGCTAAGCACACCATGATGCAGCAGCCACATACTCCGCTTCTGCAGTTGATAAAACCACAGAATTTTGTTTCTTGGTCCCCATGAAATTAGTGATGACCCTAAGAAATGCACCATGCCAGAAATGTTTTTTTACTTGCATAGTCAGCATCAGCATAGCCAATCAAATCAAAGGACTCGCCAGAAGGATAGAAGAGGACCAGGTCCTGTGTTCTCTTTAAGTATCTCAGTATTCACTTGGCTGCCTTCAAGTGTGATTCCTTTGGAGCTTCTTGAAATCTGGCATACATTCCTCACTGAAGACTATATTTGGCCTGATGACAATGCGATATAGAAGTGACCCAATGATTCCCCTGTACATGGTCTGATTCATACTGATCCTTTCTTCATCCATATCAAGTTTGACACTTATGCTCATGGGAGTGTCAAGAACTTTGGCCTCGAGCATGCTGAATTTCTTAAGCAGTTCTCTGGCATATTGATGTACCCTGAGGGGACTGTTTGATTTGCAAGCCCAAGAAGAATGTAAGCTCCCCCATCATGCTCATTTCAAATTCACTACTTATTAAGGCTGCAAACTCTTTGCAAAGTGAGTCTGAAGTAGCTCCAAAAATAATACCATCTACATATACTTGCACAATCAGAAGCTCCTTACTTCTAGACTTTAAGAATAGTGTGTTGTCAATTTTACCTCTTTTAAAGCCATTTGCCAGAAGGAATTTTGACAAGCGCTCATACCAAGCTCTAGGAGTTTGTTTTAGACCATACAAGGCTTTATCCAGCTTAAGCACATGGTTTGGCAGATCTGGATCTTCAAAACTTGGAGGTTGTTTCACATACACCTCCTTTTTTAGATTACCCATTCGTAAAAGCACTTTTCACGTCCATTTGAACCAACTTGAACTCCATGTAGGTAGCAAAGACAATTAGAATTCTAATGGCTTCCATTCTGGCTACAGGTGCAAAGGTCTCATCATAAACAATCCCTTCCTCTTGATTACACCCCTGTACCACTAGTCTTGACTTGTTTCTAGTGATGGTTCCATGCTCATCAAGCTTGTTTCTGAAGACCCATTTGGTCCCAATAATGGTTCTGTTGAGAGGTTTGGGGAACATGTGCCACACTTTACTTATTTCAAACTGATGAAGTTCTTCCGGCATTGACATTACCCAGTCAATAACCTTTAGTGCCTCCTTGATAATTCTAGGTTCAATGGAGGGTGTGAAGGCTTTGAAAGCAACTAGATTTCTTGCTTTAGATCTAGTTTGAATTCTAGAGTCCAGTGGAGACACAAGATTATTCGGAGGATGAGAATATTGATGTTTCCATCCAGACTTTCTTATTATCTCCTCTTCAAGATCTGCAACAGATTCAGCTTCTTCAGGTTCTTTGTTCTGAGAGTCTCCATCCTGAGTTGAACTAGAGGGACCAGTTTCCTCTGTAAGTTCTACATTGTTATCTACATTTGAATTATGTTTAGTTGTAGGAGTTTGGATTATCTTGTCTTGTTGATCAACCATCAGTTCCTCTAATTCAATGTCTTCACTCTGTTTAGCTTTGTTTCGATAATTAGATTCATCAAAAATCACATGCATACTTTCTTTCACACACAGAGTTCTTTTATGGAAAACTTTGTATGCTTTGCTAGTTGACGAATAGCCCATAAAAACCCCTTTATCACTCTTTGCATCAAACTTTCCAAGATCATCCTTTCCATTGTTCAATACAAAGCACTTGCAACCAGAGGGCTTCAGTTTAGAAAGAGAGGGTTTCCTGCCATTTAGCAACTCATACGGGGTTTTCTTGATTACTGGCCTGATGAGGCATCTGTTAGTAACATAGCAAGCTATGTTGACTGCTTCTCTCCAAAAGTTCATTAAATGTACTGAGTCAATCAGCATAGTTCTGGCAATATCCACCAAGGTCCTGTTATTTCTCTCCACAACCTCATTTTGCTGAGGAGTTCTTGGTGCAGAGAAGTTGTGATGAATCCCATTATCAGCACAAAAGCCGTTGATTTGGGCATTTTCAAGTTTTGTACCATGGTCTGATCTAATGCTTGCAATCTTGCAGTTTATCTTTAGCTGAATTGCTTTAGCAAAAGTGATCAGTTCTATAGCTGTCTCATCCTTGGTCAACTGGAACATGTTCTAGGTGAATCTCGAGAAGTCGTCAACAATCACTAAGATGTACTTCTTGCCTCCTGTGCTTAGAATTTTAACTAGTCCACACATATCCATGTGGAGAGGTTCTAGAGGTCTGGTTGTGCTGACACCTTTCTTTGGCTTGAAAGATGATCTCGCTTGCTTCCCCCTTACACATTCATCACAGACCTTGTAGTCAAGAAACTTCAGCTTAGGTAATCCACGGACCAGGTCCTACAACAAGTTTGTTCAGCCAGGATGATCTCACATGTCCCAGTCGTATGTGCAACAGATTTGCATTGTCCATCTGAGCACTTAAACATGTGAGACTATCCCCTTATATTGAGTCAAGATCTATAACATTCATATTTTTGACTCTTTTGGCAGACATGATAACTTTGTTAGTAGTACAGTTAGTAACTATACACCTGTCTAAACAAAATTTAGCTTCATTTCCCTTGTCACAGATTTGAGATACGCTTAGCAAGTTGTATTTCAAACCATTCACATAGTGAACATTGTCTATAGAATGTTCTGTTGATCTTCCAAATCTCCCAATACCTAGAATGAATCCCTTTTTTCCATCACCAAATAACACACCACCGCCCTTGTGTGCTTCCAAAGAGAGGAAGTTTTGAGTATCTCTAGTCATATGCTTTGAGCAGCCACTGTCCATGTACCAACATTGACTGCTTCCTCTCTTCTGCACAAGAATCACTTATTAGACTTAGGAACCCACTTGAGATGGAGTTCCCAAAAACTATCAAAAGGCTTAATGAGAAACCTTCATGTCAAAGTTTTCTTGCTAAAATGATAGCTGGGACCAGGTACCTTTCTTTTATCTTCATTTATTTTTCCTAACTTGAGGAAATTCTACTGATTTTCTTTTACCCTTTTTAGAGGCTCACATTTTTTCTTCAGATGACCATTTCTTCCACAATGGGTATAGAAGAGGTTGTCAGAGACAGAGATAAATTTACTTTGAGGATTGTAGGTAGGTTATATCTTTCTACACCCTAAGCCTTTTCTGCTGTTGAACTTCTGATTGGCTAAGTTTGAAAGAATCTTAGTGAATCAGTCCATTTTAGTGAATGATTTAGCTCCTATTTGATCTGACTTAAGTCCTTCATTAGTTGTGAGTTCGTTTCAATAGAGACAACTAATTTAGACTTAGATGCTTTCAACATTTCTTCTAATTCAACCTCAAAATTGTTGAGTTTGCACTTCCCACCCTCAGAGGTACCAGGTTCCTTGTTAGGATGCATACTCTCAGTTTCTAGAACACCTACCCTAACACTAAATTTAGACATTAGGAGTTAAGGACGGCATTTTCATCCTCACACAGACTCAGTTTTTCACTTAACATCATAATATCTGTGGTTAATTCATGTACTGAGTTAATTAGCACATCATCAAGTTTTCTCAATCTCTTAATGGATAAAGTGTCTAGGTCACTTTTAAGATCGAAAAGGGTTACCTCATCCTGGTTCTCTTTGTCGTCCGATTTTTCCATCAGTGAGAATATGAAGTTGGACACATTTTCATCATCATTGACATCCATCATCGCGACATCTTCATGTCTGTCTTCTTCTTCCTCAAAGTCACTGGAGGCATTTCCCCATACTACAAAGACTTTCTTCACAACTTGATCAGCATGTGCCTTTCTTTTATCATGGTTAGGGACCTGGTCCCTTCTCTGAGGTTTGAAATCATGAGCTTCCTGCTTCTGGATTTGACAGTCCCTCATGAAATGTCCAAGCTTTCCATATTTGTAGAAAAGATCATTCATATTTGCCACTCTACTGTAGACCCTTTCTTCTGAAACCCTCTATGTTTTTTTACTATCTTCTATAATCCTCTAGTTAAGTACGTCATCTCATCCTCCTCTTTTGACCCATCATTCAGAGACATCTTCAATGCTACTGATTTCTCCTTCTTTCCTTCCTTCACAGTTGACCCTGTTACATGTTTAGCTCGTATGTTTGTAGGTTTCCGATCAAATCATCCATGGTGAGAACCTTCAGATCTCTTGCTTTAGTAATGGCATTCACTTTTCTCTCCCATGACTTGGGAAGCACCCTGAGAATATTTCAAACATGTTTGCTTGGGTGAATAGGCTCACCAAGACACCTTAGTTCGTTAGTGATGGAGGTGAACCTTGTGAGCATCTCATGTATGATTTCACCTTCCTTCATGCTGAAATTCTCATATTGGGTTGTTAACATATCCACCTTTGATTCCTGGACTTGAGTTGTACCTTCATGGGCTATTTTGAGACAGTCCCATATTTCTTTAGCAGTCTCGCACGCAGAGATCGTGTTGTACTTATCAGGATCAATCCCACACACAAGCAACTTCTTAGCTTTATAGTTCTTCTCGATATTTTACTTGACAGCTTCATTGTATCCCCTTCTTGTTTTGGGAATCACTTTGGTGGGAATGTATGGCACGTCGAGAATCACGTCCCACAGCTTAGAGTCTTTTGCATTAATATAGTAATGCATCAGTGTCTTCCACCATCCATAGAATTGTCCATTAAATCGAGGTGGTCAAGTGGTGGATTGACCTTCTTCCAGACTTAGTGGAGCAGTCATTCCTTCATGATCTTTCTTCTGTAGGTGTTAACCAGCTCGAAGCTCTGATACCACTTGTTGGAATGTATGTATCCACTAACTATGATAGGACCAGGTCCTTTAAACAGATATGATACACAAAAATAAATACTGGAAGTAAAGATAGCACACACGATTTTACCTGGAAACCTCCTTGCTCAAAAGAGTAAAACCATGACCTGTCTCACAGGATTTTCAAACTGTTTTTACTAATCTTCTCAAGCAAAAGTAAAACACAGTTTACAACCACACCAGAGATTAACCTCCTAATCTCCACACTAAGTGATACAACCTATTACTTAAACGAGCCTAAGCAATACCTGCATTGCCCACTATACTAACCGTCACTGATTAATACAGACTTTAAATGTAAGACACAAAGTTTCCCTCAACTATGTTCTTACAGTGATTGACATAAGTTTTGATACGTTTCTAACACAAGTGAAACGACTCCTACAATATAAGCACAAATACAAGAAATCAAAATAACAACAGATTCAGAAAGCAAATCGTCTAGCAATGAGGTCCCTTGTTCTTTTTGAAGCTTGAGTATTCTCTCTTTGAATGAATAATAGATATGTTGTTTGTCATGTTGAATATATCAACCATAAAGAATTATTAACCGTTGGACAAACAACCTCGTCCATTCTGATAGGTTCAGTACGCTGACGACTTCACCAACTTCAGACAAGACAGCTTTCCAGCTGTATAGCACATTACCTTGGACAAGAACACTTTACAGAGGACCAGGTCCTGCATTTGGGAGGATCATCAAAACATCTGGAAACAATTAGACTTATCACGCAGTGAGTTCTTTACTTTTTGGTGGCACTATCAAACGGTAATTACCACAAAAAAACACAATTTAAAGAAAAAGGTCAACCTTATTCATAAGTCTCATCTCCAAAAACAAGGTTCTATAGAGATATGCCAGGCATGAAGAGTGTTAAAGACCATGCAGATAATGGAGCATAGTTGTCCACCCATCAGTCAATTTGTTCACATAACAAAAAATTGGTCATGTATTCTTTAGTTTTTACTGAAGAAATCTATCTGTATGTATTTATTATGTTGTATATTCAGTCAGTTATATTAATCATGAAGGTACAGTAAATTGTTGGTTGAAAGTAGTACATGCTTGATATTGATAATTTATATACATTTGTAAAGTAAGTTTGTGATGCATATTAATCATCTTCCATTGACTCTTACCCTATATTCTCTATTATGGCATCTGCCACACACCCATATCTATGTCATCTACTCTCATCAACATACTTAAATATAAACTAATGAAATTTTAGCATTCATTAGCATTAATGTCTTATATAGATATTTATTTGGTCAAATCTCTAATTATTCTTTACTTTTATGCTTCAAAAAATAACTATAAAAAAATTTCAAACACTAAATAGTTGTTTTATGCAATTCTATTAAAAGTAGTTTAACTTTCTTACCTGCGTTTTATATTGAGGATTATATGAGCCACTTTTAGGCATTAAATGTGTTATGTTGTTTTAGCTGATGTTGACATGTCTATATTACCTATGAAGGGTAAAATTAAGTACTTATTTAACATACTTTTGTATTAATATAGCCAACGACGTTTATTGTTGTGTATCTTTAAGCATTTATCATTTCAAAAATTAAAATGTTGGGCCCGTGCTCAACACGGGCCATGCCCCTCTAGTATATATATATATATATATATATTTAAAATCACTTAGTTTGACACTACTCGACGAGTATAACCTTCAAAAATCAACTTATTTCTCACGTCTCCAATGAAATGTCATTTAACTTTTTGCCTTCGACTTGATCACTACAGAAACATCCATTCAAGTTCGGACGTACATATATTGATAGAACTTTATTTGTACAATAGCTCACAAGTATATATGTATTACCACCTAAAGTCAATGAATTATCAGTGTTTTGTTGTCTATATTAAACAAGACAAGACATAACTCAAGGGACAAAGAATTATCAACATGTATAAAACTTGATTTACTATGACTTTTCTACAAGTATCTCATCGAATTTTTAAAGTTGCCATTACCTCTCAATTAATATCAACGTTATTCTATAATCCGAATTTGAATTGTCAGTATTACTACATGGATTTTAATTTTAATACAAATATACAAATGTTAAACTTTCAAAGAATTAACATAAAATGAAAATATTAGTTTTATACACAATAGGAAAATAATGATTATAAAAGTATTTTTTTTTTCAAAAATGGCCTTCGAATGTCGCTTTTATTATAAGTAATTAGATTAGATATAAACAAAACATACCGACTTCCGGAGATCGGTATTACATATAAATTTAATGAAAAAATAAATAATACCATATCTTAAATTAATTTATTTTTTATTTTTCATAAGGTTGAAACTAATTAAATTAAAGTACGAATATCGACTTCTTGCAATCACTATATACACATTTTAACGAAAATTAATTTAATTATATAAATTTTAATTTTACCGACTTCAAAAGCTCGGTATTATAATTTTATTTGTTTTTATATCACAAAAAATCATCCTCCGTAGGGCGTTTCAATTTATTTTGTATTATTTTTATATTTAATCTTGATAAAATAAAATATTATTATTCATTATTGAATTCAAGACTGACTATAAGGACCGTTTCTTCTTTTATTCATTTTGTTCTGGGAAAATTTCCGATCTCTGGAGGTCGGTATGTTGTTTTTCCGCTTTTTTTGCATAAATATCGACCTCTTGAAGTCAGTTTCCATAAGTTTATTTTATATTTTTTATACCGAATGTCATTTAAAGTCAGTAATTTATAGGTCGGTATTCACTATTTTTTTTAATTGTGGAACAGTCATGAGCTAAATTCTAAAAAGCATGTGTAGTTGTGTAGTAGCGGGTCTATGAAATGTTCCATGAAGCGGCTAACAAGATGATTCCAAAACATTTTTACTTTTATGCATTGGCCACATGTGCATTGCATCATCTCTCATTGTATGTTTGTCTATGATAAACTTGTATTTGCGTGAATTTTAATTATTATTATTATTATCTTTACTATCCGCGCTTATAAGAATGTCTCTAGTTCGCTCTCGTTTTTAATGTTAGCACTACCGTGCCTCTCTTATTTATAGGTTTTTTAGCTCGATTGGTCTATCTATGATGCCTATTGAGTACCCGTATTTTGGTACTCATACTGCACTTCTGCATATTTTTCTGATGCAACATCCAGTATGAGCCACCCTTATTGATTTCAGATTTTTTGAGGTCATTGTTGTTGGATCGTGGTGAGCTATTGATGTCTGGAGACTTGTTGCTATCTCTCTTGCACTATCTTAAGTATTTTATATTTTGATTAGACAGACCTATTGTATATAATCCCTTTTTGTACTTGGATGCTTTTGTACTAGGGACACCAGGTCCCGAGTTAGGTTCTCTATATATTTGTCTTCCCTAGTGACTTTTGGACCTTTGTTGTATATTTTATACAATTATGTACACATCTATGTTATGGCTCTATTCTATGTCTTATTATTTTTTCCACAATAGTTACTTCTTGTTTTATTTATCGCATGTTATTCTATGCTTGAAGTATCATTTGTGCAAATAAAGTTAATTTATACAAATTTTTCATAGATAAAGCATTATCAACATAGATTAAAAACAATATAGATAGAGTTACAT
This sequence comes from Solanum stenotomum, assembly GCF_019186545.1. NCBI lineage: Eukaryota > Viridiplantae > Streptophyta > Magnoliopsida > Solanales > Solanaceae > Solanum > Solanum stenotomum. The sequence continues at coordinate 34,285,318 of NC_064285.1, read as the reverse complement.
ATACATGATCACACACAAAATCTGATTGAAGCTTTGTATGAAAAAAAATAAAACAAAAGCATTTGATCAAAAATAGCTTACACGCAAAAGAAAGCAATGGAGAATGCATAGAGTGAGTCGCTTTTTCAATTTGCACCCAAAAATAAAATTTGGCGTCTAGCTATACGGAGTGTTGATCATTTTGAACTTTGATAAATCCTAGAGGATTTTGTAATTATGCCAAAGAAAACCAATTTTCAAAAATTAAATAGAGAAAAGTAGAAAATTATTTGTTTACCTTAATTTGAAGAAATATTTTCAAGTTTAGGATTTTACTTGTAAATACTAGTTTAGAAGACCTGCAAGTTTCTCCATAGCAGAAGCATATCTACAACAACCATCATTCATGTTTTACAGAAGAGAAACATGATTTGCTTTCCTTGTGGAAATATGGGGATTCATCCATTTTGTGAGAATTTCCGATGACTCACCGGAAATCCCCACGAGATGGATGAATCCTCATATTTCCACAACCTAGTATCATAGGGATGCAAAACTTGCTTTTCTAGTGTAAAAGCTGGTCGTCAACTAATGTACACAATGTAGTTTACCCTAAACCCATAGTGATATATTTATACTCTAAGGGTTAGGGTTAAGGAGGAGGATGAACTAATGGGCTCACACACTAATTAGCACACCTTATGGATGGACCCAACCCAATAAATATTTTCAACATTTGGTCTGGCTCTGTTTATTTGGATCTTCTATAGTAGAGGATTGGGGGGGGGGGTAGTAGATGTTAAAACCTTGCAATGGTTAATTTTTAACAATAGTTAAATTTTTCCAACTTTTTCATGAATTGGATAGCAAAATTAAATAAATTCATTTTGGGCTATATATATTAATGGTATTTTTTCTTGATCATTTTTCCTTTTATTTTATTCATTCTTTTAAATCACATCCTGAGAAAAGTTTTGAATTTCTAACTATAATTACAATTCCTCGAATAGATAGGAATTCATATAAGATTTCATCTTAATATCTAAAATTGATTCAAAATTTAGTAAACTAAGGACCCTGTTTGTACATAACAAATTACTATGATTTGAAATCATGTTGATTTGAAGTTGAAATATAAGGACCCTTGAGTCATTTGCTTATTTATGTGTTTCTTTCCTATTTTATCCCTTCATGTAGCTTCTATGTTGTGTATTTGATGTGTTAGGAAGAGTGGCCTATTTCCCAAGGTAGTTATGAGAGCTTTGGGTGAGAATTTCTATTTTAGAGCTTTTATTTGGAAAGGGTTGACTTCGGTGAACATCCTTGGTAAGCAGGTTTGGATGGGATTTTCTTTAGCATCTTTGGCTTGAGAATGTTGAGTTTGGTCTAGTAGGACCCTTGATTGGGACTACATAGTGGTTGGGTTAAGTTTGGGATGAATTCTTAACAATAATTGAAATACTCCATCAAAATAATTTAGAGTGACAGAACGGAAATTTTTAGAATTTGAAATTTGACTTAGGCTGACATCATCCCACTATAGCAGCCAGCAGGTCGGTACACCGGGCTAACAGGACTAGAAACTAAAACATGTGGAATTTATATTAGGAATCCTCCTCTTTAGTTGAAAAACGAACAAAGGTTGCTCCAAAAATCCTCCTAGACTGCTTTGAGTTTGGGAATCTCTCTGTAATAAGTGTATATGAAGACTCGGCCTCGGGTGTCCATGGAAAAGAAAAAACACTGAACCCTTCAACCACCTCCCATATGAGTCGTACCTCTACCTCCGTTATGAGGAACCATAGCACCACTAGCACCCCTACCTAGCATCTGACAACCTCTGCCTGTCTAATCTTTACCGGACCTCTAGTCTAAGGATCCGGTGATCTCACCAGAACTAAAAAACTAGGCTGGGATTCTCCCTGACCCTAAGTAGGGAACTGCCAAAAAATATGATCCGGGTCTCCACAACTATAATCATACCTCTGAATTGGAGACTGCTATGACGATCCAAAGAAACCAGTATAACCACCTCAGCCCACTGGTCTCTGTTGTAAACCATGAAAACTCTTACCTGAACTATAGGTACTACGGGTTGTTTGACAACCCTTAGATGCCTATATGGATGCCTAACTAGTCCCCGGCACTAGAAGTAACTACTTCCGGAGGGATCCATTATTACCAAATATTGACCTGAAGTACGGGACCTCTTATATCTAATATCTCCAAACTCCTCACACTCCAATAACTCCACCTCATTGGTGGTTCCCACTATGAACTAGAAGAAAGCCCCCTCGTGGTATGCTCTAAATACTATAGAACAAAATGGGGTAGGACAATTCCCTTATGAACCTGTGAATCCTCTCTGATATTGGTGTTGCTCCTCATCACACAACATAAGAAAAGGTACACCCTGGATCCAACTCTGGTAAAAGATCGCCATCAATCATATGACCCACTAGTGGTTGTTTCGCCGGACCTTGGACAAGTGGAACTAAACTTTGGTCTAGGGTTTGAGTCCCCACTCTAGTCTGAGAACCCTGCAATGTGCCTGTTGCTCCCCCATTTTGAGTAAAACCCTCTAGTACCCCCCAACACTCTCAACAAGGTGTCCTACAGTAATTATGCAATAGCGTACTCTGGAGGAACTTGGTCCCCTCTAGCATCCAACTCTAGCTCGGGAGAGGCGCCTTTAAAATGGCCTCTAGCTAGTGGCCACCCCTCGGGCACGACCTTTCCTCCTCACTCGAGCTCTACCTCTACCCCTAGCTAGGGGTCTCAATTGTAACATCTTGCTAATTGAAAGGACTAGAAAGAGCCAGAATTAGAAAGAGTCATTTTTGGAAAGAATGAAAAATTTGGAAAATTGGTTAAGTTATGTTAAGTTTGAGTTTTTGGTCAACTTCAAATGACCAGAACTCCTAGCTCAGGATGAGTTAGGTGTGTTTCAAGATACCGTAGGAAATATCTTTGAATGATATCTCCAACGCCGCCGATTTTGTGCGATTCTGAGTTTGTATATATGAATATGCCCATTGGAAGTTGGGTTGTTTGAATAAGAAAGGTCCAATCTGGATTTTTGAGGAGTATTGTGGTCTTTTCACCCCCCCCCCCCCAATGACTTAATTTCGTTTTTTTGGTAATTAGTTGGGGTCTAAGCTGAGTTAGTTCAGTTTACGCAATTAAGAAATATGCTAGGGCTTTGAGAGAAGAGAAAAGAGAAGAAGAAGCAAGGATTCATCACGTTCTTGAAGAATAGCTTGTTGATTTCACCAAGGGTTGATCCCTACGAGGTATGTGAGACTTTCATAGCATTGGGTTCATTCAACCACGTGCCAACTATGTTTATTTCAGCGTGAATTCATCCTAGAAAGGTTGATGTTTGATGTTCTTGTTATATGTTCTTGAAATTTGCTTTAGTTCCTCAGATGTGATAGGATTGTGGAGTTCTTGATTGGATCATGTCGATTTAAGAGTTGTTTTGAGTTAGAATCTTGTGTACATATACAGGGTATTTGAATCCAAAGAGGGATTGAGAAAAAGAATCAAATTTAGGCGAATTGGGGTGAGAAAACGAAGAAGGAAAAAGTCGAGCAGATTTTGGCACGCAAGTCCGCGTCGCGAACTTGCTCCCCCAGTGTACCAAAATCACCTCCACATCATAGATAGGATGCGGAATCCTCTGTTGCAAAATTAAATTTTGCGATCAAATATTTAAATACATCTCCGTGTCGCAGACTTGTTCCGAGACAGTGATTTCTTGATCGTTTCTCATGTTTAACTATCTAAAAACACTCCTAAACATCATGAGATCCTTCATATCACAAATCACAATCCTTGAATCCATAAATTCAAATTCAAGGAAGGTTCAGAGCCAAGTCTAGAAGTTCTTAGAGTAATTTCAAAACTCTTTTACAAACATTTTAACTTTGTTTTAAGACTTAAGCTTTGAGTTGAGTAAAGAGTAAGAGTAAAGTTCATTTCTTCAAACATTATATGGGAACTAAGTATTCCCAAGAGTTAAAATGTTTTCACATTTGAGCAAGAAAGGAAACACTGATTTCCAAGAGAGCTTTAAAGCTAGTTTTTGCGTAATTATCTAAAATCACAGAAAGAGTTTTAATTTTACAAATGAGTTGAGTATATTTTGGGAGTATTAAGCACCGATATGGGGATATGAGTTCACAATAACTCAAACCTCCATAAACCATGTAGCCATCATGGGTAGAAAGGATCATACTTTTTAGATGATTGCTTAGTGCTTTTTAGCCTAGACTAGTGGATCCACTTAGTTAAGGCATTCTATATGACGGCAAAGTATAGGATAGTTTTGGCAGCATGGGCAAGATGATGTATCATCACTTAGGCTCATAGTGGTGTCTATCAGTTAGAGAAACTCTCATAGTATTATATTACTTTATAAGTAGACTGAGTTGTTATTGTATTTATTTAATACATTGAATCATCATCTATTGTTTTAAATGCTTTGTATAAACTGCACCATTATTTTGTTTTTACTTTGCATTTGAGTTGAGTATTCATGAGTTGAGTAAAGCCAAGGTAAGTGTTCTTTTCATATTTCTTTCAACCTTACGTCATGTTTAGTTTTTCCCCTCGCATACTCGTACATTCAATGTACCGATGCCATTTGTTTTGCATCATTTTATAATGCAGACACAGGTAAGTAGGATCAGCATCCAGCGCCCCGTTGATCCAGTTGAGCACTCAGAGTCAGTTGGTGATCCTCTTTCTATCTAAAGGACTCCTTTTATCATTTGATTTAGTACTTTAGTTGTTAGGATGATCGAGGGTCTTGTACCAATATCCCTCTTTGTTTCAGAGGCTTCATAGGCGAGTAGTCATAGTTCTTTAGTCTTTCTGTTTTCAATTATGTACGTTAAGACTTGAATTGCCATTTTGGCTAAGTTTTATATCTCTTTAAGTTATTGTATGAGTTATATTTTGAGACTGTCTCTTATGTTTAAGTCTTCTGCTGAGTAAGTAAGCTAGGCCAAGTGTTTGCTTGGGGCCAACAATGGTTCTCGAGTGCCAATCCCGCCCAGGGTGTAGGCTCGGGGCGTGACAAACTTGGTATCAGAGCATAGAGTTCAAGAATCCTAGGGAGTCTATGAAGTCGTGTCTGTAGGGTCCTTGTTATCGGTGTGAAGCGCGCCACATCTATAATTAGGAGGCTGTAACTTTTAGGAAATTCCTTCACTTCTTTCACACTCATTTCGTGTGTTAGAGTTTTATTTCTAAAAAGATTCTTCTAACTCGTGCTTACGCATGTGTTTCAGTAATCATGCATCCATGAAGAGCTGTCAAAGGTCGTTCGACTAGGCATAACATTGACGAGCGAGAGGTACCAAATGCACCTGAAGTGCAACCTCAAGGAGTTGTCACCAATGTTGAATTTTGAGAAGCAATCTGAATTCTAAGTCAGGTTGTGACCAACCAAGTTGGGTAACAAAGTGGGGCTCAACAGGAAGAGGCTCATACTTCGAGGGTCCGAGAATTCTTGAGGATAAATCCTCCAAGTTTCACTGGTTCAAGCACTATTGAGGACCCGAAAAACATCATTAAGGAACTACAAAAGGTATTTGAGGTCATGCACGTTGTCGATGCTGAGCGAGTTGAACTAGCTGCATATCAACTGAAAAATGTTGCTAGGACTTGGTTTGACCAGTGGAAGAAGGGTAGATCTGAGGGTGCACCAATTTTGACTTGGGCTATATTTGAAGAGGCTTTCTTGGGGCATTTCTTTACCCGAGAATTGAAAGAGGCTAAGGTACAAGAATTCCTTACCCTTAAGAAGGATTCACTAAGTGTTCATGAGTAAAGCTTGAAGTTCGCCCAACTATCCCGTTATGCTCCGGAGATGGTTGCGGATATGAGAAGTAGGCTGAGTTTGTTTGTTGTTGAGTTGTCTCGTCTGTTGAGTAAGAAAGGTAAGGCTGCAATGCTAATAGGTGACATGGACATAGCAAGGTCGATGGATTATGTGTAGCAGGTTGAGGAAGAGAAGCTGAGGGATAAGGAGGAGTTTAGAAACGAGAAAGCTAAGACAGGAAATGAGTTCAGGTAGTCAAAAAGTAATGTGAACCGTTCGTCCTTTCAGAAAAAGCAAAAGAGACCTGCTCCATCATCTGCTAGTGCACCTGCACCAGAAACAAAGGTGAGTATAATGGTTAGAATTTGCAGAACTTCACATCTAGACCTGCGCAATCTCAGGGTAGTGTGGCACAAGGAGGTAACTGGGCTCCTTCATGTGCTAAGTATGGTAGGACCCACCCGGGTAAGTGTCGCGATGGCTCCACAAGTTGTTTCAAGTGTGGATAAGAGGGTCATTTCATGAAAGAGTGTCCTAAGAACCAGCAAGGTAATATGAATCAAGGCAATAGAGCCCAATCTTCATCAGTTGCTCCATCAGATAGGGCTGCACTTAGAGGAGATACTTTCGGTACTAGCAGAGGATCTAACCGCCTTTATGCGATCACTAGTCGTCAAGAGCAAGCGAATTCTCCAGATGTTGTTACTGGTTTGATCAAAGTCTTTACTTTTGATGTTTATGCTTTGCTAGACCCAGGAGCAAGTTTATCTTTTGTGACTCCTTATGTTGCAATTAATTTTGATGTTATTCCTGAGAAACTTTGTGAACCCTTTTGTGTTTCTACACCTGTTAGGGAGTCTATTCTAGCTGAGCGATTATATCGTGATTGTGTCATTTTTCATCAATCACAAGGACACCATGGCTGACTTAGTTGAGTTAGATATGGTAGATTTTGATGTCATTCTAGGTATGGATTGACTCATGCCTGTTATGCCTCCATTGATTATAGAACTCGAGTTGTTAGGTTCCAAATTCCTAATGACCCAGTTATAGAGTGGAGTAGTAGTTCAGCAGTGCCTAACGGTCGTTTCATTTCGTACCTTAAAGCCAAAAAGCTAGTTTCCAAGGGTTGTGTCTATCACTTAGTTTGAATTAATGACTCTAGTGTTGAGACAATTCCTGTTGAGTCAGTTCCAGCTGTGAGTGAGTTTCATGAAGTCTTTCCAGATGATCTACCCGAAATCCCTCGTGAGAGAGAAATAGACTTTAGTATAGAAATTTCTTCCTGATACTTATCCCATATCTATTCCTCCATATAGAATGGCACCAGGGGAGCTAAAAGAGCTAAAAGAAAAGTTGAAATATCTCCTTGATAAGGGTTTTATTTGACCAAGTGTCTCCCATTGGGGAGCTCCGATCTTATTTGTGAGGAAGAAATATGGTTCCCTTAGGATGTGTATAGATTACCATCAGTTGAACAAGGTTACCATCAAGAATAAGTATCATCTTCCGAGAATTGATGATATTTTTTATCAGCTTCAGGGTGCTACCTGGTTCTCTAAGATAGACCTCAGATCTGGCTACCATCAGCTAAGAGTAACGGATTGTGATATTCCAAAGACAGCATTCAGGACCCATTATGGTCCTTTGGTTTCACCAATGTGCATGCAACATTCATGGACCTTATGACTAGAATATTCAAGCCTTATTTTGATATGTTTGTTATCGTATTCATTGATGACATACTAATCTATTCGAGGAATGAGGAATATCATGCTAGCCATCTCAGAATAGTTCTCCAGACTCTAAAGGATAAAGAGTTGTATGCTAAGTTTTCGAAATGTGAGTTTCGGCTTGAGTGTGTGGCATTTTTAGGCCATATTGTTTCTGGTGATGGAATTAGAGTTGATACTCAGAAAATAGAGGCAGTACAGAATTGGCCTAGACCCACATCTCCAACTGATATTAGGAGTTTTATGAGTTGGCTAGATATTATAGAAGGTTCATAGAGGGGTTCTCATCTATTTCATTCCTTTTGACCAAGTTAACTTAGAAAATAGTGAAATTTCAATGGTCTGAAGCTTGTGAGAAAAGTTTTTAGGAATTGAAAAAAAGGATGACTACTGCCCTAGTATTGACCTTACAAGAAGGTACTCAAGGCTTTGTTGTATATTGTGATGTGTCTAGAGTATGTTTGGGTTGTGTGTTAATGCAGAATGACAAAGTTATAGCTTATGACTCCAGACAGTTGAAAGTTCATGAGAAGAATTATACAACCCATGATCTAGAATTGGTCATCGTAGTATTCACTTTGAAAATATGGCGCAACTATCTTTATGGTGTTCATGTGGATGTGTTCACCGATCACGAGAGTCTTCAGTATGTGTTTTGTCAGAAAGATCTTAATCTAAGACAACGAAGGTCGTTAGTGTTACTCAAGGATTATGACATAAATATTCTTTATCACCCAGGTAAGGCTAATGTTGTTGTTGATGCCTTGAGCAGGTTGTCTATGGGTAGTACCTCCCATTTTGAGGAAGATAAGAAAGAGCTAGCAAGAGATGTGCATAGACTTGCACGACTAGGAGTTCAACTGATGGATTCCATAGAGGGAGGAGTAATGGTGATGAATGGGGCTGAATCATCACTAGTGTCTGAAGTTAAGCAGAAGCAAGACCAAGGTCCTATTTTACTTGAATTGAAGGCAAATGTTCATAAGCAAAAGGTATTGGCTTTTGAACAAGCGGGAGATGGAGTGTTGAGGTATCAAGGTAGGTTGTGTGTACCAAGGGTGGATGGACTCAAAGAGAGAATCATGGAGGAAGCTAATAGCTCCAGATATTCTATCCATCTGGGTTACACAAAGATGTATCGCGATTTGAGAGAAGTTTATTGGTGGGGTAGTATGAAGAAGGGCCTTGCAGAGTTTGTTGCTAAGTGTCCAAATTGCCAACAAGTTAAAGTAGGGCACCAAAGGCCCGGTGGTATGGCTCAGAATATAGAACTTTCGGAATGGAAGTGGGATATGATTAATATGGATTTCATCACAGTTTTGTCGAGGTCTCGCAGGCAGCATGATTTTATTTGGGTGATTATTAATAGAATGACGAAATCAACCCACTTTTTGCCGGTAAAGACTACCCATTCAGCAGAGGATTATGCCAAGTTGTATCTTCAAGAAGTAGTTATACTTCATGGAGTTCTAGTCTCCATTATTTCAGACAGACTGCGCAATTTACTGCACAGTTTTGGAAGTCATTCCAAAAAGGTTTGGGTTCAAAGGTGAACTTAAGTATTGCTTTTCACCCTCAGACAGATGGTCAAGTAGAGAACATTATTCAGACTTTAAAGGATATGTTGAGGGCCTGTGTGATTGATTTCAAGGGTAATTGGGATGATCACCTACCTTTTATTGAATTTACATATAACAATAGTTACCACTCTAGTATCCAAATGGCTCCTTATGAAGCTCTTTATGGGAGAAGATGCATATCTCCTATTGGATGGTTTCAGGTTGGTGAAGCTGGGTTGATAAGACCAAACTTAGTTCATCAAGCTATGGAGAAGGTGAAGGTTATTCAAGAGAGGTTGAAAACAGCGCCGAGTCATCAGAAATCCTATACTGATGTTAGGAGAAGGGAGTTAGAGTTTGAAGTGGATGATTGGGTATAGTTGAAAATTTCACCCATGAAGGGTGTTATGAAATTTGGTAAGAAGGGGAAGCTTAGTCCCCAGTATATTGGCCTTTACAAAATATTCAAAAGAGTTGGTAATGTAGCTTATGAGCTAGAGCTACCCCAAGAGTTAGCAACAGTTCATCCGGTATTTCACATTTCCATGTTGAAAAAGTGCATGGGAGACCCTTCACTTATCATACCTACTAAAGATATTGGTATCAAGGATAAGTTATCTTATGAGGAGATTCTGTTTTAGATTCTAGATCACCAAGTTCGCAAGTTGAGGACTAAGGAAGTAGCATCAGTCAAAGTCCTTTGGAGGGATCAATTTGTCGAGGAAGCTACTTGGGAAGATGATGAGGATATGAAGAAGATATATCCACATCTCTTTGAGCCAGGAGAAACTCCAGACCAAGGTACTAATTCTCTTCTTAGTACTCTTTAATTTACATTCTTGATGTGTTATATTTGCTTGTTGGGTGTTTGAGCTGAATGTTAGATGTTACACCCTTAGCCTACTAAGAGTAATCTCATTAGACGATGAAAGTTCCCAAGGTGGAGATATTGTAACATCTCGCTAATTGAAAGAACTAGAAAGAGCTAGAATTAGAAAGAGTCATTTTTGGAAAGAATGAAAAATATGGAAAATTAGCTAAGTTATGTTAAGTTTGAGTTTTTGGTCAACTTCAAACGACCATAACTCCTAGCTCAAGATGATTTAGGTGTGTTTCCAGATACCGTAGAAAATATCTTTGAATTATCTTTCCAACTCCGCCGAGTTTGCGTATTTCCGAGTTTGTATGTATGAGATATTCCCATTGGAAGTTGGGTAATTTGAATAAGGAAGGTCCAATCCGGATTTTTGAGGGGTTATTGTGGTCTTTTCACCCCCCCCNCCCCCCCCCCCCCCCAATGACTTGATTTCTTTTTTTTTGGTAATTAGTTGGGGTCTAAGATGAGTTAGTTCAGTTTACGCAATTAAGAAATATGCTAGTGCTTTGAGAGAAGTGAAAAGAGAAGAAGAAGAAAGGATTTGTTGCGTTCTTAAAGAATAGCTTGTCGATTTCGCCAAGGGTTGATCCCTACGAGGTATGTGAGACTTTCATAGCATTGCGTTCGTTCACCCACGTGCCAAACAAGTTTATTTCAGCGTGAATTCATCCTAGAAAGGTTTATGTTTGATGTTCTTGGTATATGTTCTTGAAATTTGCTTTAGTTCCTGAGATTTGATGGGATTGTGGAGTTCTTGTTGGGATTGTGTTGATTTAAGAGTTATTTTGAGTTAGAATCCTATGTACATAAATTGAGTATTTTAATCCAAAGAGGGATTGAGAAAAATAATCAAGTTTAGGTGAATTGGGGTGAGAAAATGAAAAAGGAAAAAGTCGAGCAGAATTCGGTACGCAAGTCCACGTCACGAACTTGCTCCCCCAATGTACAAAAATCACCTCCGCGTCACAGATAGGATGCGTACTCCTCTCTTTCAAAATTAAATTTCATGATTACATATTTCAATACATCTCCACGTAGCGGACTTGTTCCCGGACAGTGATTTCTTGATCGTTTCTTATGTTTAACTATCTAAAAACACTCCTAAACATCATTAGATCCTTCCTGTCACAAATCACAATCCTTGAATCCATAAATTCAAATTCAAGGAAAATTAAGACCCAAGTTTAGAGAGTTATTAGAATCATTTCAAAAGTCTTTTACAAACTATAACGACCCGGAAAATGGTAGGTTGAACTAGAGCCTAAACGTGAGGGTTAACGTCAAGAGTTAAGGGCAAGGGCTAAGGGTTTTGGGTGAAGGCCATGGATAGGGGGTGAAGGCTTCCTAAAACTAGGCCTAGCCACTACCTACCATGACCACGAGGGTCTTCACGATTGGTGCTGGCCACCACGAGTCATGGTGCCACCCGTGGTTGGCAAGGCAGTGTGCCCTAAAAAGGTGCCAAGCCAAGGTTCCCCTTCACGAGCCACTTTACGGCTCGTGGTCATGACCATGGGCCATGGGAACGCTTTTGGGTTGCCATAGATTCATGGGAATGGTGTCAAGATTAGAGAGCTACTGGTCAAGGGACCACGGGCCGTGGTGCCCTTGACGAGGCGTGAAGGGTGGTCGTGAAGGTCCCGTAGGCGCATAGGAGGCAAGACTTCAAAGCCTCGACACTGCCTCAAGACCACGACCTTTACCATGACTCGTGGTCATGCCTTTGCCTCATAGGAAGCATGGCTAGTTGGGGAGGCTACTAGTTAAGAGACCATGGGCACCACCACGAGTCGTGGTCCCCTAGACGAGCCGTATAAATGGTCATGGTCCCTGGACGGGGCTGCCTAAGTTGAGGGTCATTTGGTAATTTCCAAATCAATTAGTTATTTTATGGAGTAGTTTTTAATTGTTTTAATTCATGTATATAAATGGTTTTAAGTCTTTAAACACCTATTTTACTTCATTATCCCCAAACACCCAAAAGAATTCATCCCTCAAAATATTTCTCTCTCTAGAATCCTCTATAGAAGAAGAAGAAGAAGGAGTGGATGCTAGAGCTTGAAGAACCAAAGTGTTTATTTTCAAATTTCAAGGAAGACTCCATCAAGGTATGGTATTTTTCATCCTTGGCTAGTTTCCATCCAAGGAGCCCTTTCGAAAGATGATTTCAATGTTTCCGAAATCCCCCAAAAACCTAGGGTTTTGAATCTATGCATGGGTTCAATTCCAAAAAAGTTTTCAAAGGCTTATATATGATGAATTATGAATGGATTGTTTATTAATGATGAATTATGGTGAATTTATCCTATGATCCCATGTTTCCCCAAAAATCCTAAGTTGTGAATTGTGATTGGGAATTGATTGATTATGAAAGTATGTTGAATTGTTTATGTCTATATGGAATTAGTTATTGAATTATGCTATTTCCCTTATCTAATGTAGTATTCTAGATGTTTGGGTTTAGATTGATTCATAGTCTTGGAGGGAAATTTCATGAAGGATTTATGTATGATTATGATGTAAAGTATATGCATGTGGTTTCAATGAAAGTATTATGATCATGTCTAGAATGCAATTGCGTTATTATTGAAAGCTTATTCTCAATTAACACTAATGAATGATGATGATAGAATGTGAAGGGTTTCCTCAATGTAATGTTGTATCTTGAGTTGGTAGGCTTAGTCGTCCTCTTCTTGTGTAATGAATGTGTCTTGACTTAATGAACATAGAATAAATACACCTAATGTTGGTGGCCCTCTAAAGTACAATAATGTTAATGAAAATGAACTACTCTATGGGAATGGAGGCTAAGTACCGAGTGGATATGGTAAGATGGAAGTTCTCCCCACGTTAGGCCGGATTTCAATGAACATCTTTCCTATCCCATAACTATGTGCCAACATAGGAAATTAGCTAGTGGATTCACCTAAGCTAACATTTACCTAGTTCTACCTTAGGCAAGTAGGACACATTTCTTCGGTGTGAGGTCATATGACACCGGATTCCATGGTTTGCTCTCATGGTCTATGTTGGTTAATGCTTATTCCCATCATGTGAGATCTGCCTATGGTTACTCAAGAAGTTTTATGATGTGTGGGTAGTAGTACGGGATGCCATTCATGCATTGCACGATTAGGCTTTGAGGGGGCTATAGTGAGTTCTTTAATGTCTTATTGACTAATGAATGAAGGTGCTCTTAGTGAAGCTAATGAAGAATGTTGACTTATATGTTTAATCTAATGATGCATGGTTTACTTGGATGGTATTATGAGTAACTTTCCTTTTCGTGATTTTTGAAATGTTTATGTTCCTTATGTATGAGTTTTGTCTAAAGGTGAAAAGGAAGAATGGTAAGTTCACTTTTGGTGGCCTTAAAGTGGTACTTGGTGTGGATGGTGGTATGGGACGCTATTCATACATTGCACAAAGTATAGATTGAGGGTTACTTAAGGTGAAGGCTCTAATATAATGAAATGGCTTATATGTTGAATATGTTGTATCTTATGCCTCTTATACCTATGTTCATGAAGTTTTCTTAAAATTGGCATATGCATGGTTTCCAACCAAAATGTTTTTTTTAAGCATGGTTTTTGCATGGCTATCATACTTAGTACATTAAATGTGCTAACCCATATTTCTTCTTATTTTCTACAAAGTGTAGGTTTCGGCAAGTGAGTTAAGTTCTTCTAGTTGAAGCTTGGATTGAGTTCTTCCAAGGCTTGTGGTGTGCCCTCATGGATTCGAGGACAAGTAATTTTGATGTTTCATGTCTTTCATTGTAATAAACTTTTTCTAGACTTTCTATTGTAAAGGTCTGTGACCCTACTTTTGATTCAAAGATTGTTTTTAGATAGCAATGTGAGACTAGTAGACTTCCGTTGTTTTAAATGATGTTTTTCTATTGTATGGATTTAAAGAAAAGTTTTAATTCCGTACCATTTTCCTTATATCGAATGTTATGAATGCTATGAGGCTTTTCAGAGTCTTGTACGTCATATCGCGTCCGGGGTGTAGGCTCGGATCGTGACAAACATGGTATCAGAGCACAATGTTTTGGGATGCTTTTAGGATTGATGTCTCACAAGCCACGTCGAGTAGAGTCTTGTTCCTTGGTGTGAATCACAACATATTTTATGAATTACAGGCTATAAGACGATAAGAACTTCACTTCTTACATTACTCTTTAAATCGTGCCTTAGAGTTTTAACTCTATGAATGTCCTTTTCCTAACCCTTCTCTTGTGTTTATAGGATATTTATACAAGAAGGGTGAACGCAAGTAGGATGGAAGAGGAGAATGTGAATGAGGGAGATCCTCCCCAAGGTCCCCAAGTTCCTCAAGGCAACCAAGTTCCTATTGATCCTCCGACTATGACAAATGAGGAAGTTAGGTCGGCTCTTTTGATGATGGCTCAAGCCATAACTACTCAAGCCCAAGCTAATAGGGGTGTTGAAACTCATGTGGACCCTATTGTGAGTACTATGGCTTCTAGGTTGAGTAATTTTGTGAGGATGAACCCTCCGATGTTTCTAGGTTCCAAGGTGGGAGAGGATCCCCAAGAGTTTTTGGATGAGGTGTGCAAGGTAGTTAATGTTATGGGGTGTCTTCTATAGAAAAAAATGGAACTAGCTGCTTATCAATTGAAGGACGCTGCCCAAGTTTGGTTCACTCAATGGAATAGTAATAGGCCGGTAGAAGAGGGGGCCTATAGATTGGGAAGTGTTCAAGGAAGCATTTCTTTGTAGATTTTTTCCCCGTGAGAAGAGGGAGGCTAAGGTGGAGTAGTTTATCAACCTTAGGCAAGGTAACATGAATGTTCAAGAGTATTCTTTGAAATTTAGCCAATTGTCTAAGTATGACACATATTTGGTGTCTAACCTAAGGGATGAGATGAGTAGGTATGTGATGGGTGTGTCTGACCTAGTTGAGGAAGAGTGTCATACAACAATGCTCCATGATGATATGAACATTTCTAGACTTATGGTATATGCTCAATCTATTGAGGAGTCCAAACATAAAAGGAAGAATAGGGAGATGAAGAGAGTTAGATCCGATGAGCAAGGTCAACCAATGTTCAAAAAGAGAGATCCAAACCAAGATTCTTCAAGAACTCCTAGGGTTAACCAAGAGGAAGGTGGTGGGTCTTCATTTTCTAAACCTACTTGCACTAATTGTGGAAAGAAGCATTATAGGAAGTGCCTAGCCGGTACTAATGGGTGATATGGTTGTGGAAAGATTGATCATCAAGTGAAAGATTGTCCTACTCTTAAGGCCAAGGGAAGGGAGGCCAAACAAGCTTCTCTTAGTGTTCCGGATCCTTATGCTACAAAGAATAGTCGTTTCTATGCATTACGGGCTGGAGAGGACAAAGGAGCCCTTCCGGATGAAGGCACCGATAGGTTGATAATTCCTTATAGTTATGAATGTCTTGTTAAGGTCCCTATGTTATTTTTCATGTTAGCCTTAGTGTGGGTTTACTCCCAAGGGGGAGATAGTATGTTGAATAGTAAGGTTGTTGAGAGGTTCCATATTCTTATCTATTTCCTTCTATTCCTATTCAAGCTTGAGACTAAGTGTTCCTTATGGTTTGTTTCATGTTTTGGAGTCAGTGTGATTTATGTGTTTCCATGATCTCCTTATGTTATGCATGTTCTTGATGAATGCATGTTTAATGAGAAATTGAGTTTTCAGGATTTTTATTCCTCATGTTGTTGTGCATCTATAATGAGTTGCCTAAATGTTTCATGAGTTGAATTGTTGAACATGCTTAAATGTGTCTTTGAGAAGAATTGCATAATTCCTTTATGATGTTGTGATGAGCATGATGTGAGTTGGAGAAGGAAATACCCCCAATGAAATGAGAAATGTTGATGTTTTCGCGCATAATGAGTTTGTAGATGTAGTTCCTACTTCCTTGTGTTGCATTAGCTTATTGATGAGGAGTTGATATTTCCTCCTATGATTTGTGCATTGATTATGATGTTTTATGCATGATGGGCTACTAGTCTTGAGTCTTTATCTCCTTAATGGGTTTAAAGTGTCATTCGAGGAAGAATGTTCCTAAGGGGGAGATAATGTAACGACTCGGAAAATGGTAGGTTGAACTAGAGCCTAAACGTGAAGGTTAACGTCAAGGGTTAAAGGCAAGGGCTAAGGGTTTTGGGTGAAGGCCATGGCTAGGGGGCCAAGGCTGCCATGTTTAGCCACTGCCTACCATGACCACGAGGGTCTTCACGACCTGTGGTGGCCACCACGAGTCATGGTGCCACTCGTGGTTGGCAAGGCAATGTGCCCTAAAAAGGTTCCAAGCCAAGGCTCCCCTTCATGAGACACTTCATGGTTCGTGGTCATGACCACGGGCAATGGGAAGGCTCGTGGGGTTGCCTTAGCTTCATGGGAATGGTGTCAAGATGAGGGAGCTACTTGTCAAGGAACCACGGACCGTGGTGCCCTTGACAAGGCGTGAAGGGTGGTCGTGAAGGTCCCTTAGGCACATAGGAGGCAAGGCTTCAATGGCTCGACACTGCCTCAAGACCACAACCTTCACCCCGACTCGTGGTCTTGACCAAAGATCATGGGAGGTCTCATTGTCATGCCTTGGCTTCATGGGAGGAATGGAAAGTTGGGGAGGCTACTGATTAGGGGACCACGGGCACCACCACGAGCCGTGGTCCCCTAGACGAGCCGTATAGATGGTCGTGGTCCCTGGATGGGGCTGCCTAAGTTGAGGGTCATTTGGTAATTTCCAAATCAATTAGTTATTTTATGGAATCATTTTTAATTGTTTTAATTCATGCATATAAATGGTTTTAAGTCTTTAAACAGCTATTTTACTTCATTATTCACAAACACCCAAAAGAATCCATTCCTCTCAATATTTTTCTCTCTAGAAACCTCCATTGAAAAAGAAGAAGAAGAAGGAGTGGAGGCGAGGGCTTGAAGAACAAAAGTGTTTCTTCTCAAATTCCAAGGAAAACTCAATCAAAGTATGATAGTTTTCATCCATGGTTAGTTTCCATCCAAGGAGCCCCTTCAAAAGATGATTTTAATGTTTCCATAATCCCCCAAAAACCTAAGGTTTTCAATCTATGCATGAGTTCAATTCCAAAATGTTTTCAAAGGTTTATATATGATGAATTATGAATGGATTTTTGAATTAATGATGAATTATGGTGAATTTTTCCTATGAACCCATGTTTCCCCCAAAATCCTAAGTAGTGAATTGTGATTGGGAATTGATTGATTATGATATTATGTTGAATTGCTTATGTCTATATGGAATTAGTTATTGAATCATGATATTTCCCTTATCTAATGTAGTATTCTAGATGTTTCGGTTTAGATTGATTCATAGCCTTGGAGGGAAATTTCATGAAGGATTTATGTATGATTATGATGTGAAGTATATGCATGTGGTTACAATGAAAGTATTATGATCATGTCTAGAATGCAACTGTGTTATTATTGAAATCTTATTCTCTATTAACACTCATGAATGATGATGATAGAATGTGAAGGTTTTCCTCTATGTAATGTTGTATCTTGAGTTAGTAGGCTTAGGCATCCTCTTCTTGTGTAATGAATGTGTCTTGACTTCATGAACATAGAATCGGTAGACCTAATGTTGGTGGCCCTCTCAAGTACAATAATGTTAATGAAAATGAACTACTCTATGGGAATGGAGGCTAAGTACCGAGTGGATATGGTAAGCTGGAAGTTCTCCCTATGTTAGGCCGGATTTCAATGAACGTATTTCCTATACCATAACTATGTGCCCACAAAGGATATTAGCTAGTGGATCCACCTAAACTAAAACGTACCTAGTTCTACCTTAAGTAAGTAGGACACATTCCTTCAGTGGGGGTCATATGAGACCAGATTCCATGGTTTGCTCTCATGGTCTACGTCGGTTAATGCTTATTCCCATCATGTGAGATGTGCACTATGGTTACTCAAGAAGTTCTATGAAGTGTGAGTGGTAGTATGGGATGCCATTCATGCATTGCACGAGAAGGCTTTGAGGGGGCTATAGTGAGTTCTCTAATATCTTAATGACTAATGAATGAAGGTGCTCTTAATGAAGCTAATGAAGAATGTTGAGTTATATTCTTAATGTAATCATGAATGCTTTACTTTGATGGTATTATGAGTTACTTTCCTTGTCATGATTTATGAAATGTTTATGTTCCTTATGTATGAGTTTTGTCTAAAGGTGAAAAGGCAGAATGGTAAGTTCACTTTTGGTGGCCTTAAACTGGTACTTAGTGTAGATGGTGGTATGGGACGCTATTTATACATTGCACAAAGTATAGCTTGAAGGTTACTTAAGGTGAAGGCTCTAATATAATGAAATGGCTTATATGTTGAATATGTTGTATCTTATGCCTCTTATACCTATGTTCATGAAGTTTTCTCAAAATTGGCATATGCATGGTTTCCAACCAAAATGTCCTTTTTAAGCATGGTTTTTGCATTGCTATCATATTTATTACATTAAATGTGCTAACCCATATTTCTTCTCTTTTTCTACAAACTGTAGGTTCCGGCAAGTGAGTTAAGGTGTTCTAGTTGAAGCTTGGGTTGATTTCTTCCAAGGCTTGTGGTATGTCCTCATGGATTTGAGGACAAGTAATTTTGATGTTTCATGTCTTTCATTGTAATAGACTCTTTTTAGACTTTCTATTGTAAAGGATCGTGACCTTACTTTTGATTCAAAGATTGTTTTTAGATGGCCATGTCAGACTAGTAGACTTCCGATGTTTTAAATGATGTTTTTCTATTGTATGAATTTAAAGAAAAGTTTTAATTCCATACCATTTTCCTTATATCGAATGCTATGAGGCTTTTCGGAGTATTGTACACCGTGTCGCATCCGGGGTGTAAGCTCGGGTCGTGACACAAACGTTTTAACTTTGTCTTAAGACATAAGATTTGAGTTGATTAAAGAGTAAGAATAACGTTCATTTCTTAAAAGATTATACGGGAACTAAGTATTCCTAAGAGTTAAAATGTTTTCACATTTGAGCGAGTTCATAATAACTCAAGCCTCCATAAACTATGTAGTCATTATTGGTAGAAAGGATCATACTTTTTAGATGATTCCTTAGTGTTTTTTAGCATACACTAGTGGATCCACTTAGTTAAGGCGTTCTATATGATGACAAAGTATAGGACATTTCTGGCAACATGGGCAAGACGTTGTATCATCACTTTGGCTCATAGTGGTGGTTGTCCGTTAGAGAAACTCCCACATTATTATATTACTTTATAAGTAGACTAAGTTGTTATTGTATTTCTTTAATACATTGAGTCATCATCTATTGTTTTAAATGATTTGTATAAACTGCAACGTTATTGTTGTTTTTACTTTTTATTTTAGTTGAGTATTCATGAGTTGAGTAAATCCAAGGTAAGTGTTCTTTTTAGATTCCTTTCAAGCTTACATCATGTTTAGTTTTTCCCCTCGCATACTCGTACATTCAATGTACTGATGCCATTTGGCATGCATCATTTTATAATGCAAATATATGTAATCAGGATCAGCATCCAGCTCCTCGTTAATCCAGTTGAGCACTTAGAGTCAGTTGGTAAGCCTCTTTGCTATCCAGAGGACTCCTTTTATCATTTGATTTAGTACTTTAGTTGTTAGGATGATCGGGGGTCCTGTCCTAAGATCCCTTTTTGTTTTAGAGGCTTCACAGACGAAGAGTTACAGTTCTTTAGTCTTGTTGTTTTCAGTTGTATACATTAAGACTGAGTTACCATTTTGGCTAAGCTTTATATCTCTTTAAGTTATTGCATGAGTTATATTTTGAGACTGTCTCTTATGTTTAAGTCTTCCTCTAAGTAAGTAAGCCAGGCCAAGGGTTCGCTTGGAGCCAGCAATGGTTCTCGAGTGCCAATCCCACCCAGGGTGTAGGCTCGGGGCGTGACATCAATAACATACTCGGGGATTGCCTCCCTCCTATACCAATCGTAGTAGATCTCATCCTAGCCCTTTGTCTAAAGAACAAGTGACAATTATGTACTAGCGAAAATAACCACGCACAACGAGAATGAATAAACAAAAGGAAGCTTTCTAAAAGTCTTCATATCCTCTCGAAGATAAGCAACGGATGTATTTGCGCTGATCCTCAAGACTTTACTAAACTTGGCTTGTACACACGTGGGACCCATGAATATGGGGCTTTAATACCATTTGTCATGACCTAAAAACTGAACATGATGGCACCTGTTTATCCCACCAAATCAGGTTAGCCTAAATAATCCTCAACAATGGTACATGCGGAAGTAAGAAATAAATTTAGAACTAAACATAACATAAGGATGTGTAAATCATAATATAACATAACCTTCCCCAAAACATGTTGTCACGTGTACAACCACTAATGTAATACATTTTGAAGAAAACATAAGTCTGAATGTCTATAATACTAGAATATTAGAAAGACATAATCAAGAGTTATGTGATGTCTGCCGATATGGCTAACAACTACCTCACGAACTCCTAAAGTGGGCCTCAAATGAAGATGTAGGAGGAATGATCAAGAAAATCCAAGATCATAACCTACACAATGTAGAAAGCAAGGGAGTGAGTACCTAACAACAACGGTACTCAGCAAGCATCTCTATTTAACCCTAAGTAAAATAATACCTAACACAAGTACCCTAAAATTATGAAGAAATAAATGGGTAATGGAGGATTAGGGTTGAAATCACTTGCCCAATATTTTATCTTGGTAAACCTCTTTCAAATCGCCACTCCAGAGTTCTCAAAGTTCAAAATTGGTTTGGAAAATAAGAGTCTTCCTAGGTTACATGATGTCCGCAAATACAACCCATACTCCATGAACATAGAGGTTGATCACCATTTCCCTTCGTGAACGCAGACACTACCGCAAGAACATGAGGGTCAACATAATGACACTCCGCGATTACGGCCAAGCCTTCACGAATAGGAGGCCAACCCCTCAACCCTCTGTGATCGCGACCAAAGCTCTGCGAATGTGGAAGATACAACACAAAGCCCTTCGCAACTATGGACAAGCTCCACGAATGCGAAAGAGGCATCGGATAATAGATACAACAAACACCTATGCACAAAACATTCACTAAATGGACCCTCAAGATTCGTCCGGAATCCTATGTACACAAACTAAATATGCTACCCAACTAAATTCAACGTTCTAGACTTAATGAAACCATCAAAACACAAATTTGAGGTCTCCTTAACCTGGCACCCGTTTAAGTCTCAATAAACTAATTGTCACTCAAAAAGATCAAATTGTCCTAGGAACCTCTGAAAAAAAAACTAAGACCCTACCTAGACCTAAAATCACCTCTTGAATCCAATGGAATCGTTGAAAATCTAATTCGAGTATCCAAACTGTGAACATTGACTAAAGCCAATTCATGGCCTAAATTCACTTAAACTTCCAACTCAAGGGCTCAAATCAACATACAGACTTTGAATCTGAAAACGACAACTCAGTTAGGCCAAATTCCGCATTCCACAGTTGATGGAACTAATAAAATTATATTCCAAGACTCGTAGTTTCGGATGATGACTAAAGTCACTTATATCAACTTAAGAGTCTCTAAAACTCTAAACTTTCAAAAATCATAACTTCTCGATCTCGTTACAAAACTAGTCTCATAAACTGATCCAACATGACTCAGGGCAACTATTGAAAGAGGTAAAACAACAATTTTCTAAAAATACCTTCAAGGTCATCACAATATTCTAGAGAATTTCCCCAATTTTTGATGATTGACCATTCAAATTATTTTCTATATCTTTTCATCTTAACAACATTTTCATTGAATTATGATTATTCATGTAAGTTATTATAATTCTGACACAATGAACCACCAATTGATAGCTTTGTGGAGTAATTGTAGCTTGATTCCTTGAAATGTACAAATGATCAATTCATGTGTGTTGTCATCTTCTAGAAGAATGATCATAGGGAAATTGCCTAATTGTAATTCCAACCATATGGCGAATGACACTTACTGCAAATATTGAGAAAAATGAGTAGTATGTGAGTTATAGACTAGTTAAATTTTATGTCGCACAAGTATATATAATTCAACAAATTTAAATTCAAACATGAAACTCCGAGGGATGGTTTCTAATTTAGTTATGAATAGATTTAGAAAAGGAATTAACACGGCATTAATATTACATGATTATAGATTATTCAAAGAAAGTCATACGGATTGCTCTAGGTGACGAGTTTGGGATTTCGACATGAGTATTATGTGAGTAGTGACCTTACTGCAACTTGTTTTTTCATAACCTACATGATTTATTAGTGCTTTCGAAAATGAAATGTTTTATATAGAATGTTTTGAATTTCTTGTGGGACAATTTTTTTACTTGATATTGTATTGAACTATTTCTTGAAATGTTAATTGACTATTTTCAATGTGTTTACCGCTACTAGACATGTTTTACTATTTTAACCTGAGATGTGATTACCGTTGCATTACTAAAATTATCATTTCTTGAAAAATAAAAATTGTGATAAATGTTTTTTACTAAGTTCAAAAGTATAATTTGAAAGAACTAAAATGTCTACTGCTTTAATGTTTGATTTGTGAACTTTAAAGTTTATTTAAAAGTCATAGTTTTGAAGTAGATAGACCTTTGTAGATTCCGTAGCTAATGACGGATTCATTAGACTATATTGCACTACTAGCATACAGTTATTGATTTTTCTTTAATAGGGACCTACTATTTTATCTAACTCCATGATAAGGGATCAAAAATTATTGTCTATCTCTCAAGGTAGTGAGCCATATGTGTGATTCAATTCATATAAAGTTATAATTAATATTTAATAAAGTGTAAATCTCATCAATTAAATATGATTATTTAATGGATGTATCATATTAATTAATATAAGTCACAATTTTAACAAATTGACCTTCTCTCCACTCATGAAGGTTACCATATATTCTCTACACTTTTTTCATCGCATACGACGATTGTGGTAACGTAAGATTAAGGCAAGGAGGTAGAAAATAATTTCAATTAACGTTTTCGATTGTGATAGTGTTTTCCGCTTTAGATACATTTTTTGTAATGTTTTTTCGTAAAATTATCGTGTTAATAATCCGGATGTAAATTAAATTAAGTTATATATGGTATCATAGCATGATTGATTTTAACTGATAATTAATTTTCGTCAATAAATTTTTAAAATTTATGGACTTACACGTATATCATATCAAGAATAAGTATTTGTTATGTGCTATCATTATCAAGTTGGGCATTTATGTGCAGATACGCAATACAATTTTTGTTTAATGATGCGATAAACTAGAAAAATACAAAATTTTGATGCATACATGTTCTTATGTCTTGTTCATCTTATACTTTTGAGATGAACAATAGGATTAGTGTAAAGAGGCTAAAGACAAATGAAGTAAGGCCGATCAAGTCACTCCCTTTAAGCTAAAATGTCAAAGTCATGGTTGGCGCCTTAATGTCTAAAGATGGCATGCTTTGGCACTGAAAAGTCTATATATTTTATAGCATGTTCCTATGTTACAAGGTTTCACCTAAAGCTGATTGGAGAAGGTGGACGTATAGTTCAAGATTGATTGTTGAGCTCCCGAGGGTCAATATGATCACTTCCTGCTATAAGATGGTTTTCCATGGGTGAAGCCTCTTTCAAATGGGCGGTCACTTGCCACTCCTACAAGAGTTGGCATTCAATACTCTTAATGATCTATCGAGGATGGATCTTTCATTCTCTTCAAGTTTCCACATACATTTCTTTGTATTCGATTTTGCCACATATCATGATGTGGTTCACTCCTTTTACTAAATTCGAGTTTTCCCCATACAAATTGATTACGATGAAGGTCGTCATGCTTTGGCACTGAAAAGTCTATATATCTTATAGCATGTGCCTATGTTATAAGGTTTCACCTAAAGTTGATTGGAGAAGGTGGATGTATAGTTCAAGATTGATTGTTGAGCTCCCGAGGATCAATATGATCACCTCAAGCTGTAAGATGGTTTTCCATGGGTGAAGCCTCTTTCAAATGCCCGGTCACTTGCCACTCCTACAAGAGTTGGCGATGCTCTTAATGATCTATCGGGGATGGATCTTTCATTCTCTTCAAGTTGCCACATACAGTTTTTGTATTCGATTTTGCCACATATCATGTGGTGGTTCACTCCTCCTACTAAATTCGAGTTTGCCCCATACAAATTGATTACGATTAAGGTCGTTGAAAGAAATGGTTTTGAGGCAACTAAATGCGCCACTAAAATCAGAAATTCTTTTGGCAACACTATTGTCTCTATGCTAAGGATATTTTGGCAACTTTAGCCAAAAACTTTTAGTCACATAAAAGAGCCTAGCTATTTTCTTGTAATGTCAAAACATTATTTAATTAATCTCACAATTACATACAGGGATTTATCTTTCTTTCTTTCTATTGTCATGTTCTGATTGTAAATTAAGGGTGTGTTTGGAATGGAGGAAAACATTTTTTGAAAAAATGTTTTCCAATTTTTCCATGTTTGGTTGGCTTAAATGTTTGGAAAATGTTTTCCAAATCAACTCATTTTTCTCAAATTTAAGGAAAATGACTTCCCTTCCAAAATCGAGGAAAACATTTTCCAAAACTCTACTTCATCCTTTTTTATTCTTACCCTACTCACACACCGTACCCGACCCTCCCTATTCAAAAAAAAATTAAATTTTCTTATATTTTAAATTTCAAATATATTTTTATCCCTACCACCAACCCAGCTCCCACCCCCCTCAAACAAAAAAATATAAAAATTATTTTTGAAAAATGTTTCAAATTTAAGATTTTTTTTACCTTATCCAATCCCTACTACCACGACCCGAGTCTGCACCTTGGACGTGGCCAACACTCGAGAACCATTGCTGGTCCCCAAGCAAACCCTCATCCTGACTGACTACAAGCAGAAAACTAACTCAAACATACAAAGCTTAAAATTGGATAAAATTCATAGAAGTCAGATACAAAGCTTTAACTCAAATGATTAACTCTGAATATAATAGAATATTCAACTAGCCAAAATAGGCAACTCAAGTCTTTAAAATATTTAACAAGATAAATTAACAGACTTCTCAAACTCTATTGTCTATCTATGAAGCCTCTACTATTACAAAAGTATATCGGGACAAGACCCACGACATCTCAAAACTACTAACTGTAAGATAAACGTGAAGTCCTCCGGAATATAAGAAGGCTCACCAAAGCTGACTGGAATATATATCACATGATCTCAACGAAACGTATGTTGATGATCCTGAATACATGTATTTGCATCATGAAACGATGCAGGCCAAATGGCTTAGTACATGGAATGTACGAGCATAAATGGGGAATTCTAAAGCATAAACATAAGCTTGATCTGGTGGAAAAGAAACATATGTACTTCTTCTCAACTCACTCAACTTGACTCAACTCAACTCAAAGAAACATAGTTCAACTCAACTCAGAGAAAAATAGGGCTCAACTCAATAATAAGAGACTCAACTTTGTTCAATATAAAGTAGTAGTACATATGTATTATAAAGAAAAGCTTTTAAAACAATAGATATCAACTCAATGTATTGAAAAATACAATAATACTCAGTTTGTATATAAAAATATAAAATAACTATGTGGGAGATTCTCTAACCGACAACCATCACTATGAGCTATGTGATGATACAACGTCTTGCCCACGCTGCCAGAAATGACCTATACTTTGTCAGGGTATAGAACCTACTCACTAAGTTGATCCGCTAGTCTATGCTAAAAAACATTAAGGAATCATCTAAAAAGTATGACCCTTTCTACCCACGTTGGCTACCTGTTTTATGGGAGTTGTGAGTTGTATGAACTCTCTCCCATATCAGTGCTCAATACTACTCCTAAAATATACTAGCTCATATGCTTAAAAACATAACTCTTTCTGTGTTTTGAGATTATTACTAAAAAAATCTTTCTCTTAAAAGAGATGGTACTTGTACTGCTCAAAACTCTTTTGGAAATCTCAATTTCCTCTCATCTTAAATGTAAAAACATTTACTCTTGGGAATACTTAGTTCTCATATATCATTTTAAAGAAAATGAACTCAGCTCTACTCTTCCTCAACGTAGTACTCAAGTCTTTAAAATAAGTTTTAAAACAATTTTAAAAAGACTTCTTAAAATAAGGTTCATGCCGAATTATGAACCTGAACGACTCAATTCAAGGTTTTCAATAACCATGCATAGAACTCAAAACTTGGAACTCAGCAACTCCAGAACTCAAGGAGTCAATGATACTACTCATCTCAAGAATGCTAGACTCGGAGGGTTCATGCGAAATTATGGGCATGAACTACTCAACTCAAGGACTCAATGATACATCTCATCTCAAGACTGCTCGACTCATAGGGTTCATGCAGAATTATGGGCATGAACTACTTAACTCAAGGACCTTCATGGGTAACATGTAGTATCACCATGATTAGGAATATAATCCCAAAATGATTAGGAACTCAATACTCAAGACTTAGAACTTGAAGACCCTACTCCTCTCAAAGATACTCAATTTATGGAGTTCATGCGGAATTATGGGCATGAACGACTCGACTCACGGGTCTACATAACAATATGGAACTCATGTATACGACTCTTCTCATTCTCATACCTACTTCCTCAAAGCTTAGCTCAAATCGACTAGTTGATCTTAAAGGATTCACAATTGAACTCAAAGACTTTCTTGAACTCTACTCTTAACTCTTTCTTGAATTGGAATTATGAATTCAAGAGTTATGATTCATGATATGAAGTATCTCGATGATAGTGTGGACTCATAAATACATTTTCCTCATTCTCGTACTGACTTACTTAAGTCTTGAAACAAGTTATTAGAAATTGTAGAAGACTCCTCAAAAGACTCAAAGGGACTTTCTCAAAAGACTCGAAAGAACTCTCAAGACCTGACTCTTAACTCTACCTTGAATTTAAATTTGAATTATGAATTCAAGGTTATGATTTATGATAGGAAGGATGCCATGATGATTAAATGAGTTTTAGATAGTTAATAATGAGAAACAGTTGAAAAACACTATCTGGGAAGCAAGTCCGCGACACGGAGATGAATTATAATGTTTGGTCATGAAATAATTTTTGAAACATGGATTCCACATTCTCTCTGAGACACGGAGAGGGAAATTTCACTTCTCAGGAACAGGTCCGCGTCGAGGACCTGGTACCTTATTTTCTGCCCGATCTTTTCTTACTCATTTTTTTACCCTAATTTGCCTAGAATCTAATGGTTTCTTTCAAATCACTTAGATTCAAATACTCAACTTATGTACATGATAATCTACTCCAAACCACCCTCAATTAACTAACTTTTATCTAAAGAACTCATCAAACCCATCCTAATTCAAGAATGGAAACAATACTTTCAAGAATTCAAATTCTTCAACTTCAAGAACAAAACTTCGCTGAAAATAACATGATTGACGTGTGGGTGAACGAACCCAACACTATGAGAAACTCACATACCTCAAAGAACTAGGTTCTTGGTGAAGTCTTGAATTTCTTGAATGAACGCTTGAAACATTGAACTTTTTCTCCTCTTTTCTCCTCCTTTCTCTTCTTCAACTCTCTTCTAAAACCCTAAGCGTATTTGGATTTATGAAAACTGACCCAAATCATATTTTTCCCCAACATATTACTAAAATTCGTTTTAAGTTGATTGGGTAAGGAAAAGACCAAAATACCCTTCATATTTTCGGGTAACTTTCCTTGATTGGACAGCCCGACTTCAAACGGACATATCTCCCTCATACGAGCTCAAACATTAGAAAACTCAGCAGTGTTGGAAAGAGAATTTCAAGACCTTTCATTTGATATCTTACGGGTTTCCTAATCATCATGTGCCAAAAGTTATGATCGTTTGAAGTTGACCCAAAACTTAAAAGAACTAAGGAATGACTTGAATGAATTCTCTTTAATTCATTTTGGAACTCAAGGTGCTATATCTAGTGACCTGACCTTAATACTTAAGAAATTTTAAATTTCTCGGTAAAATCTTACTCACAACGAAACTTGATTCGAGTCTTAGCTCAACAAAAAATTTCTGGGGTGTTACACCTACCAACCCTACTACCTACCCCCACCCTCTCAAAAAATTTCTTTTGAAAAATATTTCAAATTTAATTTATTTTTATTTCTTATGCCACTCCCCCGCAACCCCAGTCAATTTTAAAAAAAAAAAACTAATTTTGGAAAATATTTCAAATTTAAATTTAGTTCATTATCACGCCACCCCCCCCCCCCTCCACCACCCTGTCTATTTTTCTCTTCTTTTAAAAAAAAAAAGGTGTTTTCGAACAATATTTCAAATTTTTAAAAAATTCATTTCTTATGCCACCCTCATCCCTACCCCACCCCCACCCAGACCATACCCGTCAACTTTTTTAAAAAAAGAACTATTGTTTTTGGAAATTATTTCAGGTTTAATTAATTTTTTTCATTTTTACGCTACCCCCTACCCCTACTCCCCCCCATTCCTACCCAGACCATTCCCGTTAAAAAACAATTAAACAAAAAAACTATTTTTGGGAAATATTTCAAATTTAAAAAAAAAACATTTTTATCCCAACACCACCCCTACCGCCTTTTTTTAAAAAATTGCTTTTGAAAAATATTTCAAATTTTAAAAAAAAATCATTTAATACTACCCACCAGCCGCTCCTCCCCCCCCCCCCCCCCCCCCCCCCCCCCCCCCCCCCCCGCGTGACCCAATCAATTTCTTTTTTAAAAAATGGTTTTTGAAAAAGAAAATTCCTAGGTCAAAAGTCTGGTCAGGTCCAGGGTCAAATCTCAAGGTTGGATTTTTGAATGGTTATTCGGGTCTTGTCCTAGTTTGGGTGTCGGGGTCGAGGTCCAGTCTTAGATCAATTATCGGGGTTGATTTTCGAATCAAAAATTATTTTCCTAAGGAGTATTTTTTAGTCTCAAGCCAAAAATAAAAGATATTTTCTGAAAATTATTTTTCATTCAACAACCAAACATTAAAAAATATTTTCTACTCACCAACCAAACATGAGAAAATAAGTTAAAATCCACTTGTTTTCTAAGAAAACATTTTCCTTCAGACCAAACTGTTGGGATAAGCATTGTTTTGATAACTGAAGAAATGCAAGGAACATGTTCGCAAAGTAATCTCAAACATTGGTTTTCAAGGAGGACTTCTATTTCATAAAGGAGTTTCATTGCCAGAAGAACTATAAATGAAATAGAGTGGTTGAACGAAAGAAGAGTCAGTAAAGGAGTAGAAGACTTCTGATAGAAAAAGCATAAATAGGAGAAGAGGCGTCCATACTCCTCACACACTTACCAAGAAATAAGCAATTTAGTGATTAACTTTCAAAGGTGCTGCTGAACGGAGAACATTGAAGAACAGACTCTAGGAAGTATCTTAGTGTTTGTGATTTTATTGTACTGTTAGTTCATTGATTTATAAACTGAATCTAGGATCTTAGTCTTCAAGTTGAGGGTAACTCGATGACATTGGGAACACACACCTTCGAGGTTTGTGCTAGAATAGAGATTAGTTGATTAATCTTTATGTTACATAACTCTTGCAATCTTGTTTGTTGGTTAGGCTCATTGAATCTAGTAAAGTTGGGGTAAATCCTGTTGAGGAACATGTCGTGGTATTTACACCTTTTTGATCCGGGTGTTTCCACGTAAAATATTGTGTTCTTACTTTACTGTCTTTACTTTGTCATTGAAACATGTTAGGCAACCTAGTTCACTTAGGAAAAGTTTAAAGAAAAGTAAGTAAAATCTAGGTCGTGTAGAATAACAATTGGTATCAGAGCAGGTTATCTTATGTAGGATAACACCTAAGATAAAGATCGCGATGAATTTTGCACCACCTATCAGGCACAGCGAAGGACAATAAACTGTTAGATCACCAATGTTCAATGGATCTCACTTTGGTTGGTGGAAGGCACGCATGGAAGACTTCATGCAAGCTGAAGACTATGAACTCTAGGATAGGATAACTATTGGACCTACCATTCCTATGAAAAATGTGGAAGGAGTACAAGTTCCTAAGGTTAGGATTGACTTCACTGTGGATGACCTATCAGCTCTCAGGATGAATGCTAAGACCAAAAACATTCTAGTTTATGGCCTAGGACTACAACAGAATCTCAAATTGTACTACATCTAAAAAAATATGGGATGCACTTGTCAATGCTTATGAAGGAACCAGTCAAGTAAGGAAATTCTGAGTAGCCATGTTGTTTACTGGATATGAAACCTTAAAGATGAAAGAAGGTGAACCTTTATTAAAAGTGATCACTAGACTCACAAAGCTGATCATTGAGTTGTCATCTCCTGGGAAGGTTCTCACTACTGAGAAGCAGGTTGACAAGGTGATGAGGATTCTTCCAAAAGCGAAATGGGATATAAAAGTCACTGCTATAAGGGAAGTTAAAGATATCTCCATAATGACACTTAATGAACTTGTGGGAAATCTCAGAACGTATGAGATGAATATGGATGACTTAAAGAAGGAGGAAATTCTCAATGAAAAATCAATGGCCCTGAAAGAATCTGATGAACAAAGAATCTGATCTTGATGATGAACAGATGGCATTCCTGGCAAAGAACTTTAAAAAATTCCTCAGAAAAGGAAAAGGGAATGAAAGGAAGGAAACAAGTACTAAGAAGTGGTCAAATAAAAAGTCTCAGTTTGGCTACTACAAGTGTGGAAAAACTTATCATCATATCAAGGATTGTCCACAATGGGAAATTGAATGGAGGAAAGAAAGAGCTGAAAAGGAAAGGAACGCAAAACAAAAGAAGGAATGTGCAATGGTAGTTGCTTGGGGATCAGGAACTGAAGAATCTGATGATGAAGAAATTGATGAAACAACTTTCATAGTTGTAGGAGACTCAGATCTCTAGGAGGTAGAAAATTCTGAGGAAGAATGTACTGAGGCAGCTGCTTGGGGATCGGAAACTGAAGAATCTAAAAATAACGAAACTGAGGAAACAACTCTCATGGCTGCAGGAGACTCAGATCTTGAGGAAGAAAAAAACTCTGAGGTTAGTATCCTTGATCTAAAAGAAAAGTTGCACCTTTTATCAAAAAATAAATTGATCGAATTAATGAGTAGTTTAATTGATGATTTTCAAGAATTAACCTATGAAAGAGATTAGTTGTTTAATGTTTTTGCGGATCAGAAACTTGAGTGCATGGAACTCAAAAGTGGCAAAACTATAACTGATGAACAAAACAGTTGTCTAAAGAAACATGTTGAAAAACTTGAGTCTTTTAATCTGGATCTAAAATCTGAAATCTTAAATATGTCAGTAACTGGTAAAGGAAAAGAAGAGATAAGTGAAACTGAAGAAAAAATGGAAAATGATCTGGAAAAATACAGAAAATATTATTTTTCTAAAAAAGAAAAGGTGAGAAAACTAAATATAGAAATTTCTCAAATAAAAATGAATCTTGATAAGGCAAATAGATGGACTCATTCATCCAGAATAGTTAATCACTTGAGTGAGAGAAATCACAATGAGAAAGTTGGCATTGGTTTTCATAATGATAAGGCTATTACAACAGACTTATGCTATATTTGTGACAAACCGGGGCATCCAATCACTCAATGTCCTGTAGCCAACAAATCTAGGAATAAGAGTGTTGACTTAGCAACTAACAACTGTTTTAAAACCAATCAGGAAAACAGGAACAAAAGTTGGTTGCCAAATTGGGCAAAAAGAAATCGTATTCACCCCTTCAATCATTGGAAAGGACCCAAGCTAGTCTAAGTTCCTAAAACTAACCTTTAAAATGTTTGCAGGTAAAATTGAAAGGAAGCAAGCACTGGTATATGGATAGTGCTTTTTCGAAGCATATGACTGGAGACAAACATAAAAAAATTTCACTAACTGCATTTAAAGGGGGAAGTGTTTATTTTGGAGATGGAAAGAAAGGTACAATTGTAGGAGTCGAGAAGATTAGAAAGTCTAATTCCAAAGCATTGGAAGAAGTGTACCATGTGAATAGGCAAAAACATAATCTGCTCATCATCTCTCAACTATGTGACAAAGGTAATAAAGTTACTTCTACTTCTGAAGGTTGTAGGGTTGAAAAGTTGGATACAAAGGAAGTTGTCATAACAGCTAAAAGACACAAAAATGTGTACAAAGTTGACATCATGGGAATGCCGGGCAGCAATGGCTAATGATCCCTTACTATGGCACAAAAGACTTGGACATGCAAGTTTGAAATAAATAAACAAAATGTTAGAAAAAGAGATGGTTATAGGCTTGCCTAAAACCAAATTCAAAAATAATAGAGTTTGTGGTGCATGTGTAAGGGGGAAGCAAGTGAGATCATCCTTCAAGCCAAAGAACCAGGTAAGTACAACCAAGTTCCTTGAATTGATTCATATGGACCTATGCGGACCAATGAGGGTAAGAAGCAGAGGAGGAAAAAGGTATGTATTTGTCATTATTGATGATTTTTCT
The DNA here is from genome assembly GCF_019186545.1 of Solanum stenotomum. Taxonomy (NCBI): domain Eukaryota; kingdom Viridiplantae; phylum Streptophyta; class Magnoliopsida; order Solanales; family Solanaceae; genus Solanum; species Solanum stenotomum. The sequence goes on along the minus strand of NC_064285.1, from coordinate 34,252,801 downwards.
AGATTCACTTGGACTCTATTCCTAGCTTCTAAAGAAGAGTCCTTTGATGTTTTTTCTATTTTTATCAAGAAAATGGAGAAAATTCTAGGACTGTCCTTGATTTCCATTAGATCTGATCATGGAACATAATTTAAAAATGCAAAATTCGTAGAATTCTGTTCATCTCATGGAATAGATCATAATTTTCTGCTCCTAGGACTCCTCAACAAAATGAAGTAGTTGAAAGGAAAAATAGGACTTTAGAAGATATGGACAGAACCACGATGATTGCCAATAATCTTGAAAAGAATCTTTGGGCAAAGGCCATTAGTACTGCTTGTTACATTATCAATAGGTGCATGACTCGTCCTATCTTAGAGAAGACTCCCTATGAATTACTCAAAGGTAGAAAACCAAATATCTCTCACTTGAGGACTTTTGGTTGCAGATTATTTGTTCATAATAATGAGAAAAATAACCTGGGAAAATTTGATACAAAAAGTGATGAGGGAGTCTTCCTAGGATATTTTCCACATAGTAAAGCATATAGGGTTTTGAATAAAATAACAAAATGTGTTGAAGAGAGTGTGCATGTTATTTTTGATGAAAACAACTCTTTGTTTGAGACTAACATGCAGGGTAATAATGAAATTGAGGAACACAGGCAGGAACAAGGTGAGCAACCTGGTCCCTCAGTTGAGCAATCAGAGAACACAAGGATTTCATATCGGTAAGTGCTATGATATGTTTTGCTTTTAATTCTACAAAATCATTCATCCATAATTGCATTTAATGTCATTTGAATTCCCGTGGAGTTGATGTGAAAAATGCAGCAATAACATAGAGGAATGAACATACTGATGAAAACACCTCTGAAGCATGAGCTTAGTTTTCTTAAGCATCTCCTCGATACATTTGTGTTTTCTAAGACATTTATAATATTTGGTTTCAAGTTGTATTTGGCAATGCCAACATAAATCACCTTGAATTTCTTCGCTTATTTGATGTATATTTCTCCCTATCTGTTCCCAAATTGGATACCTTCCATAACATGTTTCTAACAATATGTTAGCTACAAGGTACATGTCTTTTGAATAGACAAATATTTTATCTAGCTTAAGAGATCATTTAACAGCATAGTGGATTTGTTTACCAAGTCATATTAAGTCTTCATTTACAGTGATGGTAATGAGGTTCCCAGTGACGAAAGTGATGGAACTCTTGGAGTAAGGGTACACCTTTGAGATTATTGTTCTTTTAGCAATATCTAGAAATCTTTTCAACTACTCAACAATACCATACATTATAACTGGTGATGTTACTCCAGGATCACGGAAAGAGAGCAATTTGATTGCTACACCCTTTACTGGTAACTTTGATACTTTTGTTGCTCTCTTTACCTGTACATTATTACGTATAGACTACACGACTAAATTTGCTCACTGACTATTGATTGAAAATTTTTAAAGTAAAATATGATATTTATTCCATCTCCATAACAAAAGATTCTCTTTCAACTATTTTATGGAACATAGTAAGTATGAACATAATATGAGACCTACTGATTTTATTTTTTATTTTTTAAAAACGTGTGGAAGAGAATTTTCAAATATTGATTCAGCTTTGAATTTGTGATTGTATGCATGACTTAACTACTAAGAAAGAAAAGAGAATATTCAAATTTCTAACTTTCTGTTGAGCCAGGCAGTGTGCAACTGGTCAATTAAATCTTCTACTGCCTTCTGAAGAAGAAAATATTATTCAAAATAAAATTTCTGCAGGAACGAGATCATCGATCATGTACAGTTGGTGTTGCCAATGCTCTTATTATTGTAAGTTAATAGTTTTTACCTCTGTAGGAGTGATGAAACAATACACTTATGTTATATTTCGGCTTCTTCAATTCCTGTAAAAATTTACATGCAACTTATACTATAGCTATGCTAATTCAACTCCTTTGAAGCTACAATAAGAAACTCTGTCATGAGTATACTTTTTGCTACAAACATGATTTTTATTTTGTTTGATGCTTATTTTGTGCTCTTTGTATAGAACATATCTATTTGTGTAGCTTATAGTTTTCGGACCAAATAGTAAAAGTTACACTTTTGAAGTTTATACGTTGTAGGTTGGTGGTCATTAATCATTATGTGTTTAGGTGCTTCGTCTGTATGGAACTGTTAGTTTCCCACTTTGACATTGTAAATTGTATAGGTTTATGTCATGATAGAGTAAGAACTAATAGTACATGAATGATTATGAGATGATGAAAGCAAAAATTAATAGTATAATACACGATATATGTAATGTTTTATGATTTTGTAATTTATGTTTGATTGTTTCTCTTAGCTTTGCTTTTACAAGAATTTCTCTGTTATGTTATTTTCAGGTCACGATATATGATTCATTTATCACATTATGACGAATTGAATTTTTCAACTAGGGCGGCCACTTCAATGGGTATTTTTCACAAAAAAACGGACATGAGATAAGAAATTCAAGAACAATAGACATCTCCATGTTTCCTTTCGAGATTGATTGCACCTCAGTTTAGTTTCATGTTTCTTTGTTAGAGAAGATCCAATCATTACTAGATCAAAATCTGATTAAGATGGGCAAAAGGTGTCTTGACTTTGTACTTCTGGTACAATTGTGTATGCTGCTTCTGGGGGAACAATAAGTCAAGATACTGGTCACATTGAAGAACAAATGTAGTAGATACTACTGAGATCTCTTCTGGGTTGAATGTAAAAAGCTACAAGTATCAAGGATCACATCCAATTGATAATGTTCATACAGACCTAACATCTGAAATCACTACCAGATTAGGCTTAAAGAACTTATGTGCATTTCAAGCTTTTGTGTCCATGGTGAAGGAGGCTCTCCTTGATGAAGATTGGATACAAGCAATGCAAGAGGAGCTCAATCAATTCGAGAGAAGTAAGGTATGGCATCTTGTTCCATCATCAGAAGGGAGAATAGTGATTGGAACTAGATAGGTATATAGAAACAAGCTAGATGAGAATGGAACAGTCATAAGAAACAAGGCAAGGTTGGTGGTTCAGGGGTACAATCAGGAAGAGGGAATCAACTATGATGAAACTTTTGCTCCTGTAGCAAGACTCGAAGCTATTCGATTACTTATTGCATTTGCTATTTTTAAAGAGTTAACTCTCTTTCAAATGGATGTGAAGAGTGCATTCTTCAATGGATATTTGAAAGAAGAAGTATATGTAAAACTGCCACCTAGTTTTGAAAATCCTGAATTCCCTGATCATGTCTATAAATTAGACAAAGCTCTGTATTGGCTGAAGCAAGCTCCAAGAGTATGGCATGAAAGGCTATAAAAGTTTCTACTAAACCATGGTCATACAAGAGGTAAAATCGACAACACTATTTTTCTAAAAACAAATGGAAAAGATTTGCTGATTGTGCAGGTATATGTGGATGACATAATCTTTGGATCTACAAATAGTCTGATGACTAAAGAGTTTGTTAAACTTATGAGTGGAGAGTTTGAAATAAGCATGATGGGTGAACTTAATTTCTTTCTTGGATTACAGATCAAGCAAAAACACCCACAGGTACCTTGATTCATCAACAAAAGTATGTGAAGGAATTGCTCAAAAAATTCAACATGAATGAAGCAAGGGAAATTGATACTCCTATTGCTACTGCTACTAAGCTGGATAAGGATGAAATAAGTGCATCTATCGAGAAAAAGGTGTACAGGGGAATGATTGGGTCTCTATTATACCTTACTACAAGTAGACCTGATATTGTGTTTAGTGTAGGACTTTGTGCTAGGTTTCAAGAAAATCACAAAGAATCTCATCTTAAATCTGTTAAAAGAATTTTCAGGTATCTCAAAAGAACCATTGATCTAGGAATTTGGTACTCCAAAGGAAGCAACGTCAATCTCCTTGGTTATGCAAATGCTGACTATGCTGGATACCTGGTCAACAAGAAAAGTACCACAGGTATGGCTCACTTCCTTGGAACATGTTTGATATCCTGGTCCACCCAGAAACAAAATTTTGTAGCCTTGTCTACTGCTGAGGCTGAATACGTGGCGGCTGGATCATGTTGTGCACAATTATTATGGATCAAACAACAAATGTTGGATTTTGGTTTAAATGTTGGTAGGATTCCTATTTTATGTGACAATACTAGTACTATTAATATAGCAAAGAGTCATGTGCAACATAAACGAACAAAACACATTGATGTAAGACACCATTTTCTGCGAGATAATGTAGAGAGAGGTCATATATCAGTAATGTTCTGCTCCACTGAGGAACCAATTGCTGACATTTTTACCAAAGCATTAAGTACAGAGCACTTTAATAAAAATAGACTAGACTTGGGGATGATTAAGATTGCATAATTTCCCTCCCTTAATGATTGGTTAGAAAATTGTCACTATACAAAATAATAAGTGTTTAGGCAATGAAGTGATAAATTATCTGTCTATCAAATACATTCGCTTGTATATCAATTTTGTCCTTATCAGCTGTTATAAATTCTCATAGATCTTTGTTACTCTAATCAGTGAAATATAGGTACAAATTAGCTAAGCAAATCATGGAGCACGCCTAAGGTATAAAATCTTTTTAATTTAGAGTAACACATGCTGATACACATTAATAACATGGTTCTTTTATTTTTTTCTCTCTCATTAATACTAACCGCAAAAACCAAAAACCCTTCGTCTCCCTTTCTTTTCTATTTTGCTCAAAAAGCTGTCACCATCATATCACACATCCTCTCGTCTGTTCACCTCCCCAATGTTTCTTCTCTAATTCCCAAATACTTTTCTTGATTACACATATTCACCAAAGGTTTGAATCATCGGATGGTGTTTTCACCAAAATCCTCTGGAGAAACTGAAATCATGAAGCCATCTGATAGTTTTCTTGCTTTAGTCAGTGTGGCACCCTTACCAACTATTATCTTGATGTATGTGGACGGAATCATCCATGTTTTGTCTCTCAATGGCCCTCCACCCAGCCCAACTTTTGAGGAAAATCATTCTTCAGACCTCCCTTGAGTTCTTCTTTCTGAAGCATCGAGTGAAGGGGAATCAAGAGAGCATGCAACTATCAAGGTCGCACTAGATGGGTCTGTAAATTGGAGCTCTGTAAGTCGTAATCACTTTTTTCCTATTTCAACTGAACTTTGTCCCATGCCACATGTTGTTATCCCTGTCCCCTTGAGTATAGATACCACTAATGAAATTCCTTTGGCTAATCTTGTACCAACAAAGGGTAGGCATCATCTTAGAATTTTCAATAGAAAGCTTGTGTCGAATCCTGTGTCTGAATCGTCTCCACCCACAGCTAACCCCTCAATTTCGGGTGTTAGGGTACCTCAAACTTGGTAGAAACGTCGTCAGGTTGAGGCTTATCTGGCCTCTGCCTTGGCAGCAAGTAAAAGGACCCGTGCCTCTGCAAGAACTTTACCTACAACCCCTGACATTGTCATTTCTAATGATGATGTTGTTCTTAGTAGGGTTAGGCGTGGGAAACACATTGCTTCGAAATATTCTTGCTCTAAGACAAAGCCCACCCCAAAAGCCATGAAATACTCTTTTTCTGAGCCCTCTTCAAAATCTATCCCGAAAGTCCGATCCTCAAGAAATTCAGTGTCGACATCCAAAAGGAAACAGGTTGTTTCTCCCTCTTTCCTCCTCTTGTTCCTTGTCTGGTTCTGATGCTGAGAATCTAACCCATTCCAATTCTTTAACATCTTCCGCTCAGCTTGATCGAATCATTCACTACCATTAGCAATTAGTCCTTCGAGAAAGAGTGGTTACTAGATTTGGGGGTCCTCAGATGGTTGTGTTACTGTCCAAACTGGAGGCCCAAGGTTGGTCTGCTCTTTTTCTTCAGGGAGATACCCAACGTAAGATGGCTAAGAGGGAGGTAACTGAATTCTACATAAATGGCAAGAGTGATGGTCGATATTTTACTTCCACTGTGAGAAACACCCTTATTCATTTGGTCCCTGCTGATGTTGCTCGAATATTAGAGATTCCTTTTGCTGGGTGGAGTCACTATGTGAAGCTTGAATGGCCTCCTTTACCTGACAAATCCTCTGCACTAAGTATAAGTCGAAAGTTCTCGTCAAAGCATAATCTGACTCATTATCGTTGCATTGAGAAAAATGAGATGTCTCCACTACATAAGCTCTACTGTGATGTGGTTCATAAGATTATCCTGCAACGAAAGCAATGCTGGATGTAGGCTAACTCTCTTGATATCACCCTTATGGAGTTATTGGACACTGAGGTACTTATTGACTTACCCTCTTTGATCATCAGGCACATGCACAGGGTTCTTAATCAAGATAAAAATGGGCATGCTCTTCCTTATGGATTCTGGATGGCTTCTATCTTTGAGGCTTTTGACATGCCAATACAGGTGTGGGTCTCTCAAACTGCAAGGACGTGGTAGGTAGGGTGAATCATATGGCTCTTCCTATTTCTATGAGGCGTCTGGACTCCCCTCTTCAGTGATTGAAAGATCAGCTAGCTGAGAAGGAACATGAACTAGCAGTTGTTAACACCCAATTTTGACCGACCTATAACTCTATTGGATTGCTATTCAATTAAATACGTATTTTTAAAAAACATGTTTTGAGTTTAAAATTTTAATCGATTTTGTTTAAAAATTATATATTTTAGTATGCATGATTTATAAAAATTATTGTATTTATTGTTAAATTATTTTTATTATTATATTTATCGACAATTAAACTCGAAATACTTATTTTACTCAAATATTTTAAAATTTAAGTGTGTTTCATTTGCGTAGTATTTTATTAATTGGATAGCAATTCTTATATCTTCCTCAAAATTATTTAAATTTCAGCCTATTCTATTCAAATTTATTTCAATTCTAGCCTTTTCTTGTTCATTCCGTTTCAATTCTAGGCACTTCAATTCAAATTCTTGTTGCAATCATAGCCACTTGTTGATCTCAAATCTAGCCTATTCTTGTCTCAATGTTCAAGATTTCAATTCCCTTTAATCATAATCGTCCATTCAAATCAGATCAATCTAAGATTCAATCATTTGCATCCATTCAAAATTAAATCGATGATTAAGATCAAGTGAATCCCTCTTTTCCAATTTAACCAAAGCCCTAAAACATTTGTCACTTCTTCCTACTCTCTTCTAGAGCCGCTACCCCACTCTCTCTTCTCTATTTTCTCCGGCCAGCGAGGCCAATAGTCACCGATCGCTCTCCTCTCCTCTCATCTCCACCTCTCACCCCTCCGCCTTCTCCATTCTCCTCTCTTCTCACTACCATGGCAGCAGCGTCAACAACAGTCAGGCGAAGACACCAGCGAGCAGTACCTCCAGCCAGCGAGAACATCAACGAGTAGAAGCAGTCACCTGCGTCGCTCCCTTTTTCCTCCAGTGATGGACCGGTGAGAGAAGCCAGGCGAGGCCACGGGCGAAAACAACAACCACAACATCTGCCTACCTCTGCCTCCTTTCTTCTCCGGCCAGCAGTAGCAGTGAGCTCCGACGATGTCCAAGCTTTGGGTCGTTAGACCGATCTCAACAGATCAGTCATTGATATTTTTAAATCAATTATTAGTGCGTCTATTCAACTCTAGTCGTTTTCTCAAGTGATTCTTATATCTCAATCATAATTTCTCATTACTGTTTTATTATGTTTGTCATAATTTTAGGATGCTTGAATGATATGTATTTATTTATGATCCGTATGCCTAAATTTTGGTGTTGATAATCCTTTGGATTTGCATCTGATTTAGCTTGCTATTGTCTGGTTTGGTTCACTGAGTTGGTTTTAAATCTGCTCGTTAATATCTAATTACCACACAATGTTAATTGCTTCCCTTATTTGGTTCCGAATTTGTTCAAACGGCTCAATCATGACATCATATGCTTTTGAAGTGCTTGATTTATGGTAACTTTTATATTGATGGATGTCGTAATTGATCTTGTTTATGGTGAAAGTTGGTAATTGCCGTATTTAGAACTTGACATTCTTATTACTTGTTTATATTTGGTAAAAATAATTAATCTGATTTTGGCTTCATTCTTAATAAGGAAAATATATGTTAACGGATATTTTCTCACCTTAAAATAAAGTTGGCCAAATTTCTTACCGAGCGTTTGGTTGGTAAAAATTAAGTCTGATTGGTTTTATCCCCTGTGTAAGGAAAAATAATATCATTTGACCAAATCAATTCTTTTCCTTTTAATGGCTCCCTTCCACTATATAAATCAGACCATGCTCTCATTCTTTATGGACTCATGCACACATGCTTACCCACTTTAAGAACTAGAAAATATACTTTCTTCTCTAAAATAACAAGAATTCTGGTAAAGCTTTTGGAGCACTCTTTGTTGTATTGATGTGTTGTTGTTTCGGTGGATATCTCTTTAAAACACTCCATTGCTGATGCTAAACTGGTTAGTATTTTGTCCAAGTTAATATTCTGTCTTGCTAACGCACCATTTAGTTAATGTAATTTGTAATGAGTAAAGGAGGCATTCACGTTAGTTTTTTTCTCTCTTTTATGTGATGTAATACTCGATGTTTTGCTATTTGCTCTCAGTGAGGTATGTCTGCTCGTTGAATCGATTTGTATTAATTATATGCTGGTGTTTAATCTTATTATTATGTGTTGTGTCNCCCCCCCCCCCCCATATATTTTTTCATGGTTTAGCAGTAAATTTCAAGATACGTAAAGAGTTCGCCGGGGCCGGGATACATTTGAGACAGAACTTTATTTTAATTTATTTTTGATGTTTGTCTTAAGTGTTGGTTTTATTCGGTTTTGTAATAATATTGTATAACTCTAACTCTCTATCATATATGATATAATTTGGGGGAATCGTCTAGGGAGAGGGGATATACGTGCTACTTGTTAGTTTATCGTATTTATTTGTGTTAGAAAGCATGCTTATATGATTGTGATTTATTTGATAGTCCATATTTTAACAAATCGGTTTTAGATCTAACTAAAATAAAATAAAGTTATCATTACTTGATCACTTGTTTAATCTTGTCTAATTAATATTTAAAATTGATCTTGTTTTAATGCTAATTAATTGCCTATTGCATGTCACCTGCTAGTATGTAGCATTAATAAATAAAATCAATCTCTAATCATTAATTAATTAAATGCATGTTTCTACAAATCTGGATTCATGCCAATAATGTTAACAATTTGGTAGAAATCACGTTTATAGTTTTGTTGATAGTGATGTTGGTTAGTCATTTAGAAATAATGATTATAAGGATTAGTTTTGTTTTATATGTTATTTGGGGTTTAGAAAATCATGTCTATAGGTGCTATGCAACATTTCAACTTTTCAGCCACCTAGAAATCATGTTCATAGGAGCTATTAAATAATTTACAGCATGTCTAAAAAAAAAAGATAAATCTGCTATGTTTGTTTTTTGCCCACTATTAAATAAATTTCTGCAATGCAATTATTTTTTCATTTAAAATAAATCAACTAAGTTCCAGCATGTTAAATAGACGAGTTACATTTTCTGCCATTGTTTTGTGACACATCATTTACTGCCCCTTAAAAAATAAAAATTAACAGTTGTTCTCTACATGCTATAATTTAAAATCTGTCCTGATTAAAATTTGCCCAAGATGATTAATTTTTGCATAATAATAAACTGGTTCGCTACTTAAAATAAATGAATGATTCATCTTTAGCATACTAGTTAATAGTAACCTAATCTGCTACTGTTTAAAATATATTGCTTGCATCTGTGACCACTTTGCTGCCACTATTTAAAATCAGCCAACTATAATATGCATGATATTCTACTTGTTTTGCTCAATATTGTTGCTTTAAGTCTGCCCATTATGTGTAATGTATTTTTATGCCACACACTCAAGCATGAGACCTTTCACTAATTATGTGTGTTTGCTAGCATGCTAATAATTAAAAATTAGAGGTCAACTTGAGATTTATGTGCTAAATGTTCGTCTTATTTGTTTTGCTTGGTGACTAGGGGGCCTAATTAGGAGCCTATATTTTATTTTAGTCTAAAACCTCCCTTAATAGTACTCCAATGCCTCTTGGACATTAAGTGGGGATGCTAGGCACCTTCAAAGAAGAAATGCATGTGGAAGGTGGGGTAGAGGTAATTAGGCCCTTACGGAGATAATGACAATCGACTTAGGCTTAAAACGACAAACTTTGGTTTTGTCTTTCCGAATATTAAGCCGATCGAACAATGAGCTGAGCGTTGATCCATAAAGTGTGTTGGTTTCGGAGTCTCCCACTCCTTTTTTCTTTTATTTGTTTTATAATTATAACTGTTTGGGGTAGCTTAATAAAATAAAATTATTTTGCCTATCTAATTGTGCAATTTCTATCTCCTCGCTCCTCTCTTTATTAATTGTTTAATATTTGTTATTTGTTTATCTATATCACCTAGTAAGCATGTTTAAGTAAATAATTATTAAATGAAATGACCTTAATTGCTACTTCTAACCCACACATAAATTGCATTAGATAAGTCCGGGACCCATATTTGTGGACCTCGAGGGATGCTTAACACCTTCCCCTTGAGGTAATTTGAACCATTACCCGATCTCTGGTTCATTGAACTTAGGTAAAATTAGTTAGGTTAGATAGGTACCCTTACGCGCCTTAATTCCTTAGGTGACAACTCTTCAATTCAACCCAAACCCAAAAGAGTTGTTAGGTCATGCACCGAAAACCCATTTTACGAAAAATGGGGCGCGATAGCGGCTATGACGACTGCTCATCAATTAGAAAGGGAGAGTAGGGAAGCTCGGGTAGTGGCTTTCCAAAATGAACATGCTCAGGAAATGTTACAACCCAGACCGTCGTGATTGGCACCCACACTAACCCTTCGGGGGGAGAACCACTACTACAATCCAAACCTAGCAACTAAACCAAAAACTAAAGCATTTAAGGATACGAAACAAGTTAAATACTAAGGAAAGAAATAGGGAGTTCCAATAAACTCCAAACAAAAGTCAATCAACTAAACAAATGCGGAAGTAACACCTAGAATCTGAAAGTCAATGAACCAAAACATCTAAAGTTCAACAAATCTAAACAAGAAGGGATACAACCCCAAACTAATGCACTAATAACTAACTAAAAAGTCTAAGGCTGAAATGGTGGACATAGATGAAAGAGAACCCATCGCAGACCGGAAGAATTGGCTCACCCTTGAATTCAGACGATCACTGATATTCTAAGCGACGTCTGTCAATAGCCGCTTGAAGATGCCATGTAATCAACAAAGAAAGAGCAGGTGCAGTATCAATACACAACCATAGTGTACTGGTAGGATCACACGGCTATCCCACTAAGTGCAACATACATAAAGCAATACAACAATATAATCACATGCATATATCGAACATATACAATATTATCAACATTTACGAATAACGAGCAATTTCACATTTCTCAATTATATCAAATCATTGGTCCTCTTATGGAACCCAAACCCAAACTGTTAGCATACCAGAATGTGGTATCCGATCCATTGTTTATGCCCGAATGTGGTAATCGATCCCATATTTATGCTAGAACGTGGCAACAATCCAAGTTAGTGTGTAGGAACGCAACAACCGATCCATTCAACAAGCTACAACCACAATCACAAAGTACATTCTCATAATCATACAATCAAGTCATGATTTCATGGATTCATCAATCATATATCCTCATTTACAACAAGTGTGATCAATAATGCAACATCCGCATATGTACATGTATCATAATGAAGCAAGACAAACCTATATCACACAATCATAGAATCACAACCATCACCTACCTTGAAACAAGCTTGAAACCCTAAGAAACTTGATTCTTCACTTTTTGGATTCGTTCCGCTTGTTCTTGGTCTACAAATAATCAATATAACACGGGAATCAATAAACAATCACTAATTACCCAAATTACTAACGATTTTATCAACCCTAGATCATACCCATGATACCAAGTATCCAAAATAGGGTTGTTTCCACCATAGATTATAGATCAAAACCCTCCTCCATCGATAATTACCCATTAGATTACATTCTACGTATCGAAAAATGGATTTGGGGAGTTAAAATCTGACTTATAGCCTAAAAAATGGTGGAAATTGTCAAGCATCTCATTGGGTTCGTTCCTTAGCTCTAAAAACAAAATGTGCAGAATAAAGACGTTTTGGGGTTTATTTACGAGCTTAAGTCGCGTCAAACCTGCCACAGCGGTCCTCACCCCGCTACAGCTCCCCTGACCTGACGGTAGAAATCCCGCCCCAGCGGCTTGCACGGAACGAGTGAGCTATTTTAATAATTCCAAGACCCCCATTTCACAATACACCTTTAACCAACGACGCTCAGAAAATATCGTTCATGCTAAGATCAATTTCGAGAGTTCTATTCACCCGAATTCAACTCCATAAAGTCGTACGAAATCCTTAACAACTTATCTAACTACTAATGTAATCTAAATCATAAATAAGTTACCCGATTGTTACCAAATTTCCCTACACCTTAACGACTTTGATTTCGTCCAAATCTGGACTAGGTTGGGAAATCCCAAGTTACTACGAAAAAGTTTTCTGACCCAAAAATTTTCCCCGTTGGACTTTCTATAACGACGAAACTCGATTGTTACAAGAGATACCAATTTACCCTTCACTCATCCCCAAGTGACAAACTTAGGAAAAATAGTCTAAGAAAGGAATGAAGTAGTTCATAAATCAACGAACAATTGGGAATACTTGTCTCGCATATCCTTCTCGGTCTCCCAAGTAGCTTCCTCAATGGGACGATGCTTCCATTGAACTTTCACGGACCTAATCTCCTTGGTCCTCATCTTACGCACATCACTATCAAGAATTACAACTGGTTCCTCCTCATATTAAAGGTCTTTGTCTAACACAATTGAGTCCCATTTAATGATGTAATCCTCGTCACCATGATATCTCTTCAACATGGACACATGGAATATCGGATGAACTCCCGATAGGTTAGGAGGTAAAGCAAATCTATACGTTACCAGTCCTACACATTCAAGAACCTCTAAGGGACCAATGTATCGCGGACTTAGTTTGCCCTTCTTGCCAAATCTCATCACCACTTTTATGGGTGATACCTTAAGAAGAACATTCTCACCTGTTTGAAACGCCATGTCTCTTACCTTATGATCTGCATACTTCTTTTGTCTACTCTGGGCTGCTAGAAGCTTAGTTGAATACTCCTCACCTTATCTTGAGCATTCTTCACTAAATCGACCCCCAATGGTTTCACATCTCCAGCCTCAAACCATCCTATGAGTGATTTACATCCCCTCCCATATAGTGCCTCAAATTGTGTCATGTCTATGCTGGAGTGATAACTATTATTATAGGAGAATTCACAAAAAGGTAGGAACTTATCCCAATGCCCTCAAAAATCAATCACACATACCCTCAACATGTCTTCTAACACTTAAATAGTCCTCTCTGACTGCCCGTCTGTCGGTGGATGAAAGGTTGTACTAAAAGTGAGTTGTGTGCCCAATTCATCATATAACTTCCTCAAAAACTTGGATGTGAATTGGGTACCACGGTTTGAGATGATAGAAAGGGGCACTCCATGAAACCTTACTATCTCTTTCACATAAACTTTAGCCAATTGTTCAGCATTATAATCTTTTCTTACTAGAATAAAATGGGTTGACTTATTCAATCTATCAATCAGTACCCAAATAGAATCAAACTTCCCCAAAGTCTTGGGAAGAACAACCAGGAAAGCCATGGCTATCCTTTCCCACTTCCATTCCGGAATTGGCATTCTTTGAAGCAAACATGCAGGTCTTTGGTGTTCATAGTTCACTTGTTGGTAATTTTGATACTTAGCCACAAACTCCGCTATATCCTTCCTCATGCCCGACTACCAATAAATTCGCTTCAAATCTTGATATATCTTCGTCACACCCAGATGAATAGAATATCATGAACCATAAGATTAAGCCAACAATTTCTGAATCAAGTCATCAAATTGAGGAACATAAATTCTTCATTTAAGACTGAGCACGCCTTCCACATCAAGAGTGGACTCTTGTGCCTTACCAATCGCAGTCTTATTTCTAAGCTCCTCCAATTTTTCATCTTCAAATTGTTTGGCCTTGATCTCATATGGCCCTCACTTCAATGCTAGCTATCACCCCACCTCTTTTTGAGATGCCCAACTACATGAACTTAGACTCTAAGGTCTGAATTTCCTTAGCCAGAGGTCGCTTGGATACACTCAAGCAAGCTAAAATACCCATACTTACCGCCTTTTGACTCAAAGTTTCTGCCACCACAGCCTTGCCCAGATGGTATTGAATGGTCACATCATAATCCTTGAGTAACTCCATCCACCTTCTCTGTCTCAAATTCATATCCTTTTGAGTGAACACATGCTGCAAACTACGATGATCAGTAAACATTTCTCACTTAGCACCATAAAGGTAATGCCGCCAGATCTTAAGAGCAAACACTACCGCTGCCAACTCCAAATCATGTGTTGGATAATTCCTCTTATTCACCTTCAATTGACGCGAGGCATAAGCTATAAATTCTTATCCTGCATCAACACAGCACCCAAACCAGAATGTGAAGCATCACAATAAGCAATAAAATCTTTACCTTCAACCGGTAATGCCAGAATAGGAGCGGTGGTCAAGAGAGTCTTGAGCTTTTGGAAGCTCTCCTCACATTTTTCAGTCCATTCAAATGGTATCTCCTTTTTGGTCAAATTAGTCAAGTGAGTGGCAATAGAAGCAAAGGTCTTCACAAATCGACAGTAGTAGCTAGCGAGCCCAACAAGACTCCTAACTTCCGTCACAGAGTTAGGCCGAACCCAATTCTTAACCGCCTCAATATTTTGAGGATCTACCATTACCCCTTCTTTTGAGACTACATGTCCCAAAAATGCAACCGAAGTCAACCAAAATTCACACTTAGAGAATTTAGCATACAACATTTGTTTCCCAAGAACACCCAAAACAATGCGAAGATGGTCAGCATGTAGACCTCACTTTTCGAATAGACCAAAATATCATCAATAATGACTATGAAGAAAGAATCAAGAAATGTCTTGAACACCCCATTCATTAAACTCATAAAAGATGCAGGCGTATTAGTCAAGCCAAAAGACATAACTAGAAACTCGTAGTTCCCATAGCGGGTTCTAAATCCAGTCTTGGGGACATCCTCAGGCCTAATTTTCAACTGATGGTAGCAAGACCTTAGATCAATCTTGGAGAAAACTGATGCACCTTGCAATTGGTCAAAAAGATCATCTATTCGAGGCAAATGATACTTTTTTTGAATAGTGACCTTATTCAATTGCCGGTAATCTATACATATTCTCATACTACCATCCTTTTTCTAAACAAACAAAACTGGAGCACCCCATGGGGAAGCACTAGGATGAATAAATCCCTTGTCAAGAAGCTCTTGGATTTGAGCCTTAAACTCTCTTAATTTCGTCAGAGCCATGCGATATGGAGGGATAGAAATGGGTTGAGTACCATTTTCTAAATCAATGCAGAAGTCTATATCTCTATCTGGAGGCATACCATGCAAGTCATTAGGAAACACTTCTCTAAATTCTGACACCACAGGAATAAACTCAATGGATGGAGTCTCAATCTCAACATCCCTAATATGAGCCAAATAAGCCAAACAACCCTACCTTATCAATTTCCTAGCCCGAATGGAGGATATGATCTTAGCTTGCTTAGGCTTGTACACCCCTTTCCACTCTAATTTTTCCCTTCCCAGAATTTCTAGAGTTACAGACTTAGTATTACAATTAAGCACAACATAATAGGGGGACAACCAAGTCATACTTAAGATTATATCAAAATCAGTCATATCAAAAATCACCAAATCAGCCCAAGTCTGAAAACCCATAAACAAAATTAGACAAGCAAAATAGACATGGGTGACTATGACTGACTCTCCAACTGGGGTAGAAACATGGATAGGGACATCAAGTATATCACAAATCATAGCAAAGTCTGAGGCAAATCGCATGGATACATAGGAATAAGTAGAACCCGGATCAAATAACACCTTAGCCATCCAGTCACAGACAAGTATAGTACCTATGATCACCGCATCAGACGCCTCTACCTCATTCTTGCCCTTGAAAGGCATAACACTGAGCCCTATCATCTTGACAAGCCACTTCCTTGCCTGGTTGCACATTACCCTGGCCTGCATTACCATTTCCTCCACCTCCACAGCCTCGCTGATGACCTCCTCGCCCACCTTGTGGAAGCCCTCGACCATTATTACCATTCTCGTGGGTACCACTGCTCTAGACTGCTGCTGCGCAGAATCTAACACATGTGGGAGGAGATAATATCTCCTTATATGCCCAGGTTCACCACAGTTGTAACATGTACGATAAAAAGATGGACTGCTTTCCGCTAAAGGTGTGACTCCCTGGCTATCTTGCATCAAATTATAAAGTGGAGTTCTCGAGTAATTACCTATAGAGGCGGGCATAGCGGACTGAATTGGCTTGGCTGCAAGCGTTGGCCTTCCGGACACCCTAGAGTAAGAACCTTGAAAGTTGCCTGAATTCTTGGCTCTTTTTGCCAATGCCTTAGCTTGACCGTCTCGCCTCACCCCCTCCACTTTATTAACATAGTTTGTTACCTCATTAAAGCTCCTCCCTGCAGAGGTCATATGAACAGATAAAACCTGCAACTCAAAATTTAGTCCCCTAATAAATAAACGGATCCTCTCCTCCTCAGTAGTCACCAATTGAGTAGCATATCTAGACAAAGCTGGAACTTGGCCACATAAGCAGTCACAGACATACCACCTTGCTCCAAAGCCATGAACTCATCCTTCTTGTGATCCCTCAAATTCCTAGGCACATACTTCTCTAGAAATAGAACATGAAATTCAGTCCAAGTAAGTAGAGGTAAAGTTTAAAATCTACATTCCATATAAGCTCTCCACCACTGCTTAGCCTCACCTTGAAGTTGAAAGGACACAAACTCAACCCCATGTTAATGGACAATTCCTAACTTATAAAGCCTCTCATAGTAATCTAAGATAAACTCATAAGCATCCTCATTATCATAACCAAGAAACACAGGTGGCTTTAGCTTCAAAAACATAGTCAACATCTCATGCTCATTACCAGTCATAACAGAACCCAACAAAGGATGGAAGAAAGAATCATTACCTCCCGTTCCACCCGTCTATGGCGCAGTGCTAGAAACAGGGGGATTAGCGGGACCATGACTTGCTTGAACAGAAGGAAGTACTCCAGGACCAACCAACCCTTTCAAGAATGGCATGATCTATCGAGCTAACACTGGGTCTATGGGAGGAACATCGGTAGTCTCAGCCTGCACCTCTTCCTCTTGTCCCACCTCCTCAACGTTTTCAACCTCGATATCCTCTTCAATCTCCTCGTGATGTACGGGAGGGGCCTCATTTTGGGGAACATTTTCGATCGGTACCCCATCTCTAGCAGGCACCACTCTTCCACGACCTCTACTCTAGCTCTTCCTCTACCCTACCTCGACTGCAACCTATCGCTGCAGATTTCTCAGCTGGAGCATTAAAGGGAGCTACGGGCCTGACACCTTGAATCTAGTCTTAACCATCTGCGAACAGAAGAGTGAAGGAGGTTAGATACCAATTTGAATCGCCATATACCAATTGGAATCAAGTCATAGCACAAAAGAAGACAAAAGAAAATAGAGAGATTTCCTAATGTCCTATAACCTCTCGAAGAAAAGTAAAGGCATCCCCGTACCATTTCACAAGACTCTACTAGACTTGTTTTGTTACATCGAGATCAACGAACCTAGGCTCAGATACCAACTTTGTCACGACCCAAACCGTCGTGATTGGAACCCACACTAACCCTTCGATGGGAGAACCACTTCTACAACCCAAACCAAGCAACTAAACCAAAAACTAAAGCATTTAAGGATACGAAACAAGTTAAATACTAAGAAAGGAAATAAGGAGTTCCCATAAACTCCAAACAAAAGTCTATCAACTAAACAAATGCGGAGGTAACACCTAGAACTTGAAAGTCAATTTACCAAAACAACTAAAGTTCAACAAGTTTAAACAAGATGGAATACAACCACAAACTAATGCACTAATAACTAACTAGTAAGTCTAAGTCTGAAATGTTGGACATAGACAAAAGAGAACCCATGGAAGCTCGGAAGAACTGGTTCACCCTTGAATTCGGACGATCACTGATCTTCTAAGAGAGGCCTGTCAATAGCCGCTTGAAGATTCCCTGTACTCAACAAAGAAAGAGCAAGTGCAGTATCAGTACACAACCATAGTGTACTGGTAGGATCACGCGGCTATCCTACTAAGTGCAACATACATAAATCAATACAACAATATAAACACATGCATATATCAAACTTATACAATATTATCAACATTTACGAACAACGAACAGTTTCACATTTCTCAAGATACACAATTATATCAAATCATTGGTCCTCTCATGGAACCCAAACCCAAACTGTTAGCATACCGAAACATGGTATATGATCCATTGTTTATGCCGGAATGTGGCAACCGATCCCATATTTATGCTGAAACGTGGCAACCGATCTAAGTTAGTGTATCAGAACGCAACACCTGATCCATTCAACAAGCCACAATCACAATCACAAAGTACATTCTCATAATCATACAATCAATCAATATTTCATGGCATTCTTCAATCATATATCCTCATTTATAACAAGTGTGATCAATAATGCAACATACGCATACGTACATGTATCATAATGAAGCAAGACAAACATTCATCACACAATCATAGAATAACAACCATCACCTACCTCGAGACAGGCTTGAAACCCTAAGAAACTTGATTTTTCACTTTCCGGATTCGCTCCGCTTGTTCTTGGTCTACAAACAATCAATAAAGCACGTGAATCAATAAATAGTCACTAATTACCCAAATTACTAATGATTTTATCAACCCTAGATCATACCCATGATCCCAAGTATCCAAAATAGGGTTGTTTCCACCATAGATTCTAGATCAAAACCCTTCCCCATCAATAATTACCCATTAGATTACGTTCTATGGATCAAAAAATGGATTCGGGGAGTTAAAATCTTACCATTAGACTCAAGAATGGTGGAAAACTATCAAGAATCACTCGGGGTTTGTTCCTTAGCTCTAAAAATTGACAAGTGCAGAACAAAGACGTTTTGGGGTTTATTTACGACCTTAAGTCACATCGAACCCGCCACAGCGGTCCTCACCCCGCTACAGCGACCCCACCCTAGCGGTAGAAATACCGCCCCAACGGTTTGCACGGAACCAGTGAACTATTTTAATAATTCCAAGACCCCCATTTCACAACACATCTTTAACCAATGACGCTAAAAAAATATTGTTCACGTTAAGATCGATTTCGGGAGTTCTACTCACCCGAATTCAATTCCGTAAAGTCATACGGATTCCTTAACGACTTATCTAACTACTCATGTAATCAAAATCATAAATAAGTCTCCAATTGTTACTAGATTTCCCTACAACTTAACGACTCTAGTTTCGTCCAAATCTGGACTAGGTTGGGAAATTCCAAGTTACTACGAAAATGTTTTTCGACCTAAAAATTTTCTCCATTGGCTATACTATAACGACGGAACTCGGTCGTTATAGGAAAGAACTGCCACTGTGCGCCACTTGACTCAGCTACTGTCACTCAAAATCCCACCTGAGCCCCTTGAAACCTCTCTTCTCTTTTGTCTGCTATGCTCGACTATGTTGTTTTTGTGAATCATGTTTTGTGTGTGCTCTCTCTTTAAGACGTTTAATGCCTTTTGATTGTATTCTATGTTCTGTTTTGGCTTTTCGTACACTAATTTCAGCTCTTGGTACTATTGTCTATGTTAATCATTGTTTTTAGTTGATTTGGTTATGACTTTGATCGCCATATTTTGGTGCAGATTGGGTATTAATCATTTATATGCTTCTATCCTTATTATTTACCTTAAAACCGTTTTCGATGATGCCAAAAGGGGGAAGAATAGGGTATGCAGTATTTATAACCTACAACTAATCTGTTTTGTCCAAAGTGTTCCATGCTTAAATGTTAACATGTCAAAATATCAAAGCGGAGATGGATGTATAAAATGGACATAAGTTTGTCATCATCAAAAAGGGGGAATTTTTTGGGATAAGCATTGTTTTGATAACTGACGAAATGCAAGGAACACATTGGCAAAGTAATCTCAAACGCTGTTTTTCAAGGAAGACTTCTATTTCATAAAGGAGTATCATTGCAAGAAGGACTCTAAATGAAATAGAGTGGTTGAACGAAAGAAGAGTCAGTAAAGGAGTAGAAGACTTATGATAGCAAAAGCATAAATAGGAGGAGCGGCGTCCATACTCCTTACGAACTTACAAAGCAATAAGCAATTTAGTGATTAACTTTCAAAGGTGCTGCTGAACGGAGAACATTGAAGAATAGACACTAGGAAGTATCTTAGTGTTTGTGATTTTATTGTATTGTTAGTTCAGTTATTTATAAACTAAATCTAGGATCTTAGTCATCAAGTTGAGGGCAACTCAAAGACATTGGGAACACACACCTTGGAGGTTTGTGCTAGAATAGAGATTAGTTGATTAATCTTTAAGTTACATAACTCTTGTAATCTTGTTGGTTGGTTAGGCTCATTGAATCTAGTGAATTTGGGGTAAATCCTATTGAGGAACAGGTCGTGGTTTTTACACCTTTTTGAGTCGGGTGTTTCCACGTAAAATATTGTGTTCTTACTTTACTTTCTTTACTTTGTCATTGAAACACGTTAGGCAACCTGGTTCACTTAGGAAAAGTTTAATGAAAAGTAAGTAAAATCTAGGTCGTGTCGAATAACACAAACACACCCCAAGTCAAAGGTAATGTTTAAGTTACGACATTTCTTCCATTATACTTTATCTAGTATATTATGTAATTGTTTCGAAAGCTAGAAAACGATGGAGTCTAATTGTTTTTCATTTTCCATTTTGCGTGCTTTTTCTTATTTTCATTATCATAGAATAAACCTTATTTTTGTAAAAGTCATGTCTATTAAAAATATGATAATAAATACAATGTATTTCTATTTACTAAATATTTCTTGAGAATTAAACATTATTTAAAATATGGAATAAAAGATTATAATTGGAGAACTATACAATTTTTATCTTAAATTTCTGAGACTACACTTGTTTTAAGATGATTTTTTCTTATTTTGCTCAAGTAAATAGGAGGGAGGAATCACCAACAAGGGTTCTCCTTCTTTAATTAGAGATTTTTAGTTCGAGTCTTGGATATGCAAAAATACTTGATAGGGAGCGCTTCTCTCCGAATGGGGTCTTACGTAGCGTGAATTCAGACACAATTCTGAATAGTCAGATTTCAATACGGATATCAAACATGGGGTGCGAATTCATTTTTTTTTAAAAGAGGGAGGGAGTTGTAATCTAAAATGAAGTTTAATAAAAAAAAAAAAAATCCAACCTCGTGCTTCTAAATTAAAGTTATATTAAATGCATTAAATTATCCTTTAATCTTGTCACCTTAAAAATATCACGTGAAAAACTAAAATTAAAATATTACCAAAAAAAAGAAATTACTTTTTTAATAACATACTGAAAAGAAAAATAAATCATTCTTTTTTAAACGGATTTAAGCGTTAAATTTCCACTTGATGGCAAAGTGCGCCAATACACGTGTTTGGTGCAGGCTGTTGTGACGATGACTTTCCAATCAATAGTTAAATTCTTCAAAAATTAGATGAAAACTTATAAAACATAATTTGGCCTCCAAAGAAAGAGCTCGAAACAGCATAGCCATGGAAGAAGAGAAGAAGTTAGATACATTTTAATATGAGAAAAAAAAGTAGTTATTTGATTGATGTCTTCCTGGTTTACATGTTTAACCTAGTTCTCCTTCAAAGTTAATTTCATTCATAATTCATTCAATCCTTTGAAGGTATATACACTAGCTACTAGATTTATTTATTTTTAAATTCTATTATAATAATATATTTTTTTGTGAAATTCCTAAATCAGCTCAATGCATGGTGAAACTAATTCTCATTAAAATAATAGGAAATTTTCTAATTTATCTACGTGAAATAATTAGGAGTACTATTTTTCTTCGAGAAAAGTATTGAAAACACCTCAAAACTTGCCACAAGTTATTAGTTTCGTTCTCAAACTATTGACGGTTTTAAAAACACCATTCTACTTTACTAACTAAACTTAGATATAACCCTGATCTGCCACAAGACATAACATGTAGTCTCAAACTCTTGTATGACCATGAAACTCTTAATAAAAATTAAAGTCGAGAGAAGTGTTGAAAACACCCTTAAACTTGACGAGAATTTAAGGGTATATTTCACTCATATTGCAAAATCGAAATGTATTTAAGTTTCGTTAGTCAAATAAAATAGTGTTTTTAAAGTTGTGAATGATTCAAAGATAAAACTATTAATTTGTTTCATTTACTAAAATATTTATGAAAATAGCTACTTGACATTTGTCAATGAAAAAACTAATAAAAATAGTGATTTTTTTATGACTTTTATATTTAGATAATGAATCGTGGAGTGAGTTGTTCACTATTAGAGAAAGTGAAGTTAGAAATCCAAGGGTTCTTAAATTTACCCATGGAAGAGAAGAAAAAGTTTGACCAAATTGAAAGAAGTATGGAAGGATATGGTCAGGTTTTAGTGTCATGTGATGAACAAAACATAAAGAGCTGGATAGGCAAACATTTAGTTTCAGTTTTTCACGTTGTATATTTAAGACCACAAAATTAAAGAATTATTCATAGTTTACTAACTAAAAATTATCTCATGTTATTTTTGGTAATATTTTAATTTTAGTTTTTCACGTGGTATATTTAAGACCACAAAATTAAAGGACAATTTTATACATTTAATATATCTTTAATTTAAATCACAAGATTCAAAAATCCTTTTTATTTTCTTAAATTCTGTGTCAAGTCAAACTGAGGAAATAATTTTTATCAATTCTATAGTGTATAGACTGATTAATTATTGGAAGGTCATGATGACATGGACCTAGTGTCACCACCAAAATGACTTTATCAATAGGATATTATTTTTAAATATTGTTTAGTTCATTTCTATTTGTCTACTGTACAATAGATATTTATTTTTTACTTATTTAGTTTGATAATTAAAAAGATTATTTATCATTTACTATTAATTTATTTTTATTATTAACAAATAGTTATTTTCCTAATGCATTTGTCAAAATAGTGAATTTATTATATTTA
This sequence comes from Solanum stenotomum, assembly GCF_019186545.1. Classification (NCBI taxonomy): domain Eukaryota; kingdom Viridiplantae; phylum Streptophyta; class Magnoliopsida; order Solanales; family Solanaceae; genus Solanum; species Solanum stenotomum. The sequence continues at coordinate 34,229,490 of NC_064285.1, read as the reverse complement.
AAAAATGATATAATAAAATTTTTATTATATTTGTTTATTATATTAAAAAATGCTATAATAAAATTATTGTTATACTTTATTACTTTTTAAGCGAATCAATATTGTATAAATAAAAATGGACGGAGGACGGAGTATTACAATACAAAAATTTATATCAAACAAATAATTATCCTTTTATTTGACACTAATAATAAGGAATAACTATTGTTGTTATACATATTTAGAAATAGATAAAATAAATTTATTTCACATTTAGTCATTGTAGCCTTCACCTTTACCAAAAATAACATGAGATAATGTTTAGTTAGTAAAGTATGAATAGTTCTTTGAAAAGGTCATTAAATTATACTAAATTTTATTTATAACGTAAAAATCATTCAATTATTAATTATTCACTAAGAAAGTCACTCAATCAATTTAAATAATTTTTAATTAAGTTTTATAGCAATTTTTTAATTTTAAGCTAAAAAAATTAAAAAATTAACGATACTTATTTAAACCATTTTATTGAATCATTATGGGTTAATTCAGGAAAAAACACATACTTACAAAAATAAAATTTGAGCGGCATCTATTGGGATCAAATGTCCTGAATTGCGCAGGAAATATTTTTTCACTTTGGCACATAAGCTTCTGATGAATTCCAACTTTTGTACCATTAGCAATGGTCTTGAAGGGGCAATCATGTGAGTCTTTTGTGTCCATCTTGCTTATGGAAGGCAAACTATTGTATATATATCCACGAAATATGAAATTTTTGAGAAAATTGTAAAAGCATAGGAATTTGGTGTTCATTGAAAAAAACTCGACAAAACTATTTGTATGCTTCTCGCACTATTGGTGAAAGAATCTCAGTTTTGTGACTGTAGATGCACACTATTGATGTAAAAATCATTGAGGGAATTTAGAGATTAACAGGTTTTTTCAAAGAAGGAGCCCTGAATGTTTGTCAGTGCAATTTTGGAATGTGAAGACATGTATTCATGCTCTTTGATAATCAAAATAATTATAGTTTTGAGGTTCAAATAGTTGAAAAAGTCTTTTCTACTTAGCTGGATGCATGCCTCATGTATGGATGATATTATTTTATTAATCCACACCGTGATATATGTGACATATATTTGTGTTTGTTTGTCTTTAAGATGTTTAAACAAGTAAGATCGGGTATCTATGAGTATGAATTCATAAAATTTGCATGTATATGCAGAAGTTTTTTGTATAAAATTTGTTGCAGGACTAAGTATCTTCTTAGCTACTTCCTGTGGGTTGGAATGTCAAAATTCGGATTTAATTTGTATTAGCGGATATACACTATCAATTTTAAAGTAGGTCGAGTCACTAGAGAAGGATCCTCAGCTGAAAGAAATTTTTGAGGTGTGAGTGAAGAAATTGATTTGCTTGGTATTGGACATATTGTGCTTGTGTTTTGTGAAAAATTAAATAGAAAGTTGACGGAGCTTTCCATCTCCAGCGTATTTTTTATGGTGCTAGTTGCAGCCACATTGCAAGAAGAAAAAATTGAAGCGTGGCTTTTGACTGCTACTTTAGACCACATACTTTTGAAAAAGAAATATTGATTAATCAAATCTCTTCATAGGTTCTACCAATTGAACCCGAATTTTAACTTTTCAACCCCTAGAAAGTAGCTAAAAAGAACACTTCGCAAATTTTATCCAAAAAACTCTTGCATATACATAGAAAATTTATGAATCCATACTCACAAATATCCAATCTTGCTTGTTTAAACCTAATAAAGACAAACAAACACAAACATATGTTATCCATACCACCGTGTGGATTAATAAAATAATCTCACCCAAAAAATGTGACATGCAGCCAACCAAGTACAAAAGACTTTTTCAACCGTTTGAACCTCAAAAATATAATTATTTTGATTATCAAAGAGCAAGGATGAATGCCTTCACTTTTAAAAATAACACTGACAAATATTTATGGTTCCTCCTTTGGGGAAAGCAGTTGGTCTCTGAATTCCCTCAATGATTTTTACATCAATGGTGGCTTATTTATGGCCACAAAGCTAAGATCCTTCCATAACCAGTTCGAGAATGATAAGAATACTTTTGTCAAAAGAATAAAATAAACAAAGAACACCAAATTCTTATACTCTTACAATTTTTCCACAAGTTTCATATTCTGTGAATATATACACAAAGTTGTCTTCCACAAGGCACATGGAAACACTGGATATTCATGATTGTCTCTCCAAGGTCATTGTAAATGATATAAGAGTTGAAATCCATCAGAAGTATGTATGTCAGAAATGTAAAAATGATTCATGTAGAATCTAGGATATCTGATCCCAATAATTGCGCTCAAATTTTACATTTTGCAACAAAAATCAATTATAGCTGCACAACTAGGGCCAACTCAAGTAAGAAAGGCGACTTCGTTGAGCTCCCTAGCAATCAATCACAGACATCTAACAAATTTGAATCTGATGACATCATAAAAATGATGTCATCCATGACATTAGTAAAGATGTGTTAGGATCGAAAATAAGCAGGTGTAATGCGGAAGTTAGCAAAGCGAACCTCGAAAGACCACGAGTAAGAAGACAAATGAGAAACACACCAAAAGAGACAGATTTAACGTGGTTCGGTCAATCGACCTACGTCCACAAAGGAGATGAGCAATCCACTATAAATATGAGAGTACAAAATATAGAGAGAAATAACCTCAACCAATTCATTCGGAATACATGGGAGGTTCACACAAGTGATAACATATCAAGCTTGTGACCCACAAATTCTCCCCCTAACCAAAACTCTCAAAGCTCTTAAGACTACATTGTGAAGGCTGATTAAGTTAGAAGGAACAAACCTATATTTATAGAGTTCTAAAACCTTTCCTACAAGAAAAGGACTAGTCAAAATATTAAAACGTTTTCCTAAAAGGAAAACCTATTTATGGTAAGAAATTAGGGCAAATAACCCCAACAAATCTCCCCCTTGGCCTGAATTTCTGACAAAATAAATTTGTCCACCTTCTTTTAAATAATCTTTAGGATCTTGCATCTCTTCTCCATAATCTCCTCCATTAAATCTACGTCTCGACACAGAGAACCTCTCTGAAACAGTTTCTCCAACAAAATCTTCATTACTGTCAAAAAGGTTGTGGCTAGAACTACACCCGCCAAGATGAACATCCATCTCTAACATGGTTCCATCATTGAACCATGACTCTGATACCACTTGTTAGGATAGAAATAAGCAGATGTAGCGCGGAAGCTAGCAAAGCGAACCTCGAAAGACCACGAGTAAGAAGACAAATGAGAAACACACCAAAAGAGACAGATTTAACGTGGTTCGGTCAATCGACCTACGTTCACAAAGGAGATGAGCAATCCACTATAAATATGAGAGTACAAAATATAGAGAGAAATAACCTCAACCAATTCACTCGGAATACATGGGAGGTTCACACAAGTGATAACATATCAAGCTTGTGACCCACAAATTCTCCCCCTAACCAAAACTCTCAAAGCCCTTAAGACTACATTGTGAAGGCTGATTAAGTTAGAAGGAACAAGATGGGCTAAAATTATTGCCGGTGACATTGTAACAACACTGTAGCACTTTTACTGTAACAAATTTTTGGCTTTAGATTGCCTCCCTCTCAATTTTGTAAGACATTATTTAATTTTCTTCCAAGAAACTCTCTCTCACAAGAAAACTTGGTTAGAGTTTGTTCCCTCTTTATAATCTTTAAAGAATTTAGTCACGTTCTTTGTCACATCCATGTTTAGATGGTAAAGGCAATCAAATAACAAATTTCATAAAATAATTAAGACTATTGATAAGATATACAACTAATAATTCATGTCAAGTTTAGAGGGATCTATACCTCATTTTACATCCTTCGATCCGACACTTCTATACTACAACTTGTGTGGCTTATTCTCTTATGTTGGAAATCATTTTTCTCTAATTTCATGAAGGGATACCTTAGAAGCATACTCAGCAGAATGGAAGGAACTATCGGAGAAAATATTCAAAATAATGGCGAAATCATTAGGAATGAAAGGAGAAGATTTGAATGAAGTTTTTGATGGAGGAGAGCAAGCAATGAGCATGTATTACAATCCTAAGTGTCCTCAAGAAGGTGTTGTTATGGGGCTAAACCCCCACACTGATCTTGCTGGCTTGACCATACTTTCTCAACAAAATGAAGTGGAAGGTCTACATATCAAGAAAGATGGTGCTTGGATCTCTATTACACCTTTGCCAAAGGCCATTGTTATCAACGTTGGAGACATGCTAGAGGTAATCCACAAATCACTTCTTCAAATTTTGAGCTTCACTTGTATATATTTAACTTAGAGAAAAAGCCCAAAATAGTCATCTTGAGTTTTCACATGGAGCAGTAATAGTCCTGATGTTTGCAATACTGATACACTTTTGGTCCTCTTTCAAACTTTTGTTTATTTTTTAACATTGATTTTGTACACAATTTTATGTATGAAATGTTCAATTGTCTTTTTCTTTATTTAGTAGAAATAATAACTCCATGTGAGAGAATGTGAGAAGAAAATCACCTTGTTTAACACCATATTGTCACTACAATGTACATTAACACCACTTTGATTTATCTTAATGAGATTTTCCCAGGGGCGGATCTACGTGGACAGGTGGGGGTGCCACGGCACCCAGTGATCTCGAAAAAAACGTCGTTTATATATGTATAAATTCATAATAATTCAATATATATTACTTTTGCCACCCAGTGACTGAAATGCGGAACAGCTCAATTGGCGAAGGAGTTGGTCTACCACACAGCCAACGCCGGTTTGAACCTCACTGCCAACACTTATTTTTTTGCTTGCTCCTTTACTTCTTTACTTTTCTTTTTTGTCTTTTTCATTAGTATGTAAAAGGGCTTAAATTTTTTTTTCTCCATTCATTCTTATTTATTTACTATTCTTTATTAATTCAAATTGACTCATTTTCATGATTAATTTTTAGTTCTTCTTTTTGGCTTTTTCATTAGTATGTAAAGGGCTTAATTTTATTTTTCTCCATTCATTCTTATTTATTTATTATTCTTTATTTATTCAAATTGACTCTTTTTCATGATTAATTTTTTTTTTACTTTCTCTTGCACTAATTATTAATCTCTTGATATGGGTGTTACATGTTTATTTTTATCAATTAATGAGTACTGAATTATGAACGTCAAATAAATATTATTAAGAATATATTTAAATAGTAGTTTTTTAAAATATGTTTTAAAAATGATGAATATTATTATTAGAGCTTTTTTAAAAAAAATTTAAAGGTTCTTTCACAACTTCACCGACTTTCTTGCTAAGTAAGATGACTAGGCTGAAACTATAATTTTTATTCTTCCCCTACTATATATCTCCAACAACACATAAAGTCAATGTAATATGAATATATTATGTTAATACTATTAGATGGTTTATACAAGCTCAAATTTTAATGTGAAAAATCTTTTTTTTCTCAAAGTTTCAGCGAATAAGACATCTAATTCCAAGAAGGGAAAAAAATTGAATTGTTTAGTTATCTCTAATCTCAAAATATCTAAAAGAAAATATTACTAACATGCATATTTGATCGATTTGTTTATAAAAATAAAAAATATCAGTAACCTGAATTGTAACCCAAATTAAAGTAACCGATCCTTTTATCTTACTTGAACGTTGTGGCACCCACGACCTCCAAATCCTAGATCCGCCCCTGGATTTTCCCCATATGACACTACAATGTACATTAACACCACTTTGGTTTATCTTATCCAATCTATTTGAAATGAAAAGAAACACAGCTTCCTTAATTAATGGCATTATGACTTAATGACACCTTATCAATATCTTTCTTCCACATTACCTATACGAGTAGTGAAGAAGTATAGAATATTTTTACTTGATAACATTTTTTTTTATTATAATTGAGTTCATAATATTCACTTTTTTCGAAATTATATTTATGTCAAGTACACTAATTCGTCAATGTTATTGTACATATAGTGACGAATGAAATTTATAAAGGTGTTGAACATCGATCAGTTCTCAATCCAAACAAGGAAAGATTACCCATCGCTACATTTTTTAAACCAAAAAGGGACTATCATTTAACTCCAGCACGGAGACTTGTCACTCCTCGAAATCCTGTAAAATTCAAGCAAATTGGTATTGTTGCTGAATACTTCATTAAATTCTAAGGACAAAGAGAATACGTTATTAATGTAACACCTTGAATAATTGCATGATTTTAATTCGTTGATACTAGATTTGTTCCGAAAACCTTAAGCGTGTTTGCATGTAAATAAAATTGCTGGTGAAGGTTGTAAAATTCCAATATTACTCTTATAAATCTTCAATTTGTGTGTTTTGACTGTTTTACCCCTCTCCGTAGTTTGATTTGGGTATTTTTTGTCTGGGGGAGTGGGTTGATGGTTCCTGAGGCATTTGGACAGGAGTTAAGAGAGTTTTTAATTTTGGAAGTAGGAAAGGTTGACTTATGTCAATATTTGATGAAGATGAGCTCGAAATGGAATTCTGTCTGTTTTTATTAGCTCTAGAATGTGATTTTTCGGTTGGTTGGACCTTTGGTTCGGATTTCAAGGTTTTCAAATGAGATTTTAGTCGTTGGATGAAAATTTGAAAATTTCTAAGTTAAGAGTTGACTTCGATCAACATCTAGTGATAAAATTTCAAATGGCTGAGATTTGGCTTACTCATAATTATCAATTCAATAGATCAAACATTGACATAAACTGAATTTACAAATTTTGGACAAAAGGACACTGTCCGTCGCTTTTCTGGAAGTTTTATTTTTAAAAACCCAAAAAAGTGACGGACGAAACCACTCTGTTCATCATTTTTCTGGGTTTTAAAAAAAAATTAAAACCCAAAAAAGTGACGGACTAAACCACGTTGTCCGTCGCTTTTTCTGCAATATTTTTGACAGCAGAAACTGCCCACCTGCAAATAAAATTCAATTCAATTCTACACTATTCAACCCAATTAAACACACACAATTATAAACAATCTAAACAAAATATAAAACAACAAACTTAAAATAACATTCAAAAGTATCTAAATCATAAATTAAAGACTTATAAAGTCTTTTAAAATTCGTTTCAAAATTTCAAAAAGTTCATAAATGTCCAGAGATCTAAACTAGGGAGTGAGATCTACATAATCATCCTCATCACTCTCGTCGTCGATGTCATCTGGAGCGGAAGTAGTAGGTCGACAAGCGAGGTTTATCACTTGTTTTTTGATTTGCTGAACGGTCTCACTCATGCTTTCTTGTTCAGCTACTCTTCTTTGCTCCGACTCTGCTAGTGCCGCTGTAAGTTTAGCTAGTTTAGTTTTGACTTAATACAACAACTAAATCCACCAATTAAACCACATTATTTATGTTAACTTATTTAAACAACTTAACAACTTTAACTAGTTTAGTTTTGACTTAATACAACAACTAAATCCACCAACTAAACCACATTATTTATTTCAACTTATTTAAACAACTTAACAAATTTATAACTTGAACTAGTTTAGTTTTGACTTAATTCCAAAAACTAAATCCATCAACAAAATCACATTATTTAATCTAACTTATTTAAACAACTTAACAACTTTATAACTTTAACTAGTTTAGTATTGACTTAATTCCAACAACAAAACCACATTATTTATGTTAACTTATTAAACAACTTAACAACTTTAACTAGTTTAGTTTTGACTTAATACAACAACTAAATCCACCAACTAAATCACATTATTTATTTTAACTTATTTAAACAACGTAACTTAACAACTTTATAACTTTAAATAGTTTAGTATTGACTTAATTCCAACAACAAAATTCATCAACAAAACCACATTATTTACGTTAACTTATTTAAACAACTTAACAACTTTAACTAGTTTAGTTTTGACTTAATACAACAACTAAATCCACCAACTAAACCACATTATTTATTTTAACTTATTTAAACAACTTAACAACTTTATAACTTTAACTAGTTTAGTATTTGTCACGACTCGATTTAACAAGTCATGA